>NW_023361633.1:0-49182 GCF_001411555.2 Juglans regia
AGGAAGAGGGTGAAGTGGTTGCTGAGTGATGTTTTAGTGCAAAAAAGCCAATCAGTTTGGCTCTCTTTTTGGGGTTGTTTGGGTCAAGGCTTCCCATGATGACTTGAGGGATTCTTGAGGATTTGACGAGAAGGGAGGTGGCATGTGGTGTTGATCCAACCAAGTGCAGAAACTTAAAACAAAATAAAGCCATTTGGTTTAGCTCAACTAGGTGTCCAATGGAATTGGTTGGACTTTGGTTTGGTTCCTTGAAGGAATTTGGTCCAATGCTTGGTCTGGTTCAAAAGGGATGAAATGATGTGTGATTCGTGAAATGATAACTAAAAATAAGATGAGAATGGCGTGGGCTAGGGCAAATTTGGTGTAATGCACATGAAGGTGCATGTGTTCCGATTGGTGGTGATTGTGCATTAACATATCTTTGCCTCTAATGACGTGTTGGATCAAGACTAAACTAGTTTAGTCTAATAATGATAAAAAATAGTAATAAAATCAATAGAGTTTAGATAAAAAAAAAGTGAGAACTAATTAAAAAAGAAATTAAGCTTAGAACATGGTTTAGAGATCACTAATTATGTGTAAGTTGATTAATGCACTTAACTCAAGTTATAACTTAATTGGGGTCAAATGGGATCCTTAGGGGTGTGGGTTACTATTTGGGGAAACCAAAAGAATGGTGCATGTGGGCTTCAATTAGAAGCGTAAAAAAATAGAAGACAAGTCTTTTGGGCCTTATTGGGCTTGAGGGGCCTTATGTGTAAATTTTTTTGATGTGAGTTTTGGGTGTGGGTTATTGAGTGAGCCTTAAGTCCAAATTTGAGGGATAAATAAAGGGTTTAAAGGACAACTAAGATTTGGCCCACAAAACATATTTTTCCAGGGTTGGGTCTAAGGACTTTACTATCACTAAGTTAGCCCAGAGGCTTCAAATCCTTCTCACACTTGGGCCTAATTCCTACGACTCTTCAAGAAAGGCCTATTAGACCATAAATCCTAATGGGTCTAGGCTTTTAGGTTCGTATTATTGGCCCAACACAACTTTTTTAAACAATCTTGGGTTCCTACTTAAAACTGTCCTACTTAGTATTTTTCTTAGCCCAAAAGAAATGCCAAGTGTCACTCCACTATTGGTTTTGTGGTGTAAGGACCCAATCCAATAATTTTAAGATGAGAATATGGATAAATTTTATTGGGCTTAAATTATATTTAATGGGTCATATTGGATAAACCTATGAGTGGTAAATTATTGAGGTTAATTAAGAATTTTAATTAGACTTAATAATTATGTTAAATATCATTTATTATTTATTGAACAAGTTAGACTCATTTTAGAATTTAAAGAGTATCTATTATAAATTTATTTCAATTTAAAATCACTACTAATTATAGTTACCTATATAGTCTCAATCATTCTCAATCAACTATTTAATTATAAAATATATCTTTAATTCAAACTCTGATCTCATCCGTCGATCACTATCAGTGTCCAACTTTTAACTCTTCTTCGTCCTTCCCCAAATTTCTATCTTCCCCTTTTCCTCATATAACTTAGCGTCATGCATGCCCACGTCTAGCAAATCTGGCCTCTCCCATTATCGCACAGCAAATCTTTTTCTGCCTTTCTAAGGTTATTTCCTCTCTCGCTCTCTCTCTCTCTCACCGAATGGCACCATGCCAGTTGTCAATTGCTTTAATTCCTCTCGCGTGGACAACCGTAAACTGTGTACCTTTCAGTTCTTTTACTTTCTTTTCTTCTGCCTGAAGGTTATTTCGTGTAATTACATTAGGGCTCTTTCTCTCTCTTCACTGAAACTAAAAGTTTGTCTCCTCAAGTTATTGCTTCTTTTAACTTTTAGCCTTTTGACTTATTACAATTATGCCATCATCATTTGACCAAGTCATAAAACATGATAAGATCAATTAAAGTACTTGCTTTCAAGCTTTTAGTTTCTTTTGTTAGGCGTGTACAGACTAGTACTAGTATATATTTTTTTATGCTCTTTCTTTTTCTAATTCTAGTGGTAGACTTGTATTGAATTAAAATTAAAGTGAATATTAATTATATGTCGATGAATTCAGGGAAATGATGGTATTTTAGAGATTAGGAAAATTTTAAGTATTGAAGAATTAAAATAGGTTAACTTTAGCGTTTCAGGGTTAAATATTTAAATACGTGCTCGATTGAAAAATTTATAGAAATTACATGCTCATTGTATAGCTAACCGATTACGAGTCAAAAATAGTGGATTAGTCTTGCAAGATAAATAGTATGATCATACCCTTATACATATGTACGGTAAACTGCTTATCTTTTATAAAAATATTATGCATGTATGCGTTCTATTGGAAGCCCATTTTTACGTACCCAAGTCATGATAAAATTATAAAAATTCATAATTTTATGTGAAGAATTATGCATTAAATTATTTATAAAAATTCATGATTTATAAAAGGAGTTATGTATCAAAAGATTTATGAAAAGATATGATTGTATGTGCGAGTTATGCATTAAAATATTTATGAAAAGCCATGCTTGATTTTATGTGAAGATTTATGCATCAAATTATTTATAAAAAATCATGATTTTATGTGAGCAAACATGTATCACAACATTTATCAAAGAATGCGAGTTCATTTTAAATATATGATATGATATGACAAGTATGCATGCGATTTCTTTTGAAATCTATGACATAATAGCATTTATGAAGTATGATTGATAAGATATGTAACGGCCTATGTTATGATATGAAGACGGTACCTATGCTATGGGCATATTGCATTGACAGGTCGTAGATGCTGGTAGTGTACCCAGTATGTCTTCCTTATGTATAGATTCCACAACTCGCGGTCATGGGCGGAATCGGAATCTACTTAAATTTGCTAACCCTAACTCACGGGGGTCAACAGTGTGTAATGACCTATGATAAGTGAAAGATAAGTTCATGTTCATGTTCATGTTATTTACGTATGTATTTATAAGTATGCACATTTTTGAGAAACCTTATATTTATTATGTTTACTGTATGATGTGTTGCTTATTGAGTATTCGACTAATTTTTGTATATTTTTATGTTTTAAACCACCTCAGGTGTTGTCATCTATGAGGATGAGACTGCAAGACAGGACTTGACCCCGAGAGGTGAGGTAGAGGCCTAGACGAATTATGCTATGATTAGTTTTATAGTTTAAGGTTTAAATAAATTATTTTGATAAGCACTTGAGACTTCCATATTTTCTTTAAATAAGTGTTTCTGCAAACTCTATTTTGAATTTTAAGTATTTATTAAACTTTGTTTTATTTATGGAATCTTTCGCATCTAGCACGTTGTATTAAAAGAAAAGTTTTAAGTTCAAGTTTAGTAGCACATTGGCTCCTTGAAAATTCTAAAAATGTCTTTATTGGGGAGCGGGGTGTTGCATATGGTAACTAAACCAAAATAAAATACTAAAACCCTTCCAAGAATTCTAGCTAAGTTTAAAGTGTGATTCTAATGCTGAGAGTAATCCAAAACAAAAATGTTTTCCCAAAAATGTTAACCAAGATTAAGGAAGCTAATGGCTAAGTCTTAGTGGGCTTTTTAGGCAGGGTGTCACATCTGTAGATATATACAACCCTGTACCGGGGATAAACATGACCTCTGATTTCTTAATGCAATCACTTTGGTGACTTAGTGATTTATGTTTTGCTTGGCTATCCGCGAAATGCACAATCCTATCACTGGGTAAACATGGCTTTTGTTTTGAGTGCAATCAAGTTGGTGACAAAGTGATTTATGTTCTGCTTGACTATTCGTAGAATGTCCAACCCTACCATAGGGGTAAACATGCCCTTTGTTTTGGTTGCAATCACTTTGTTGACAAGGTGATTTATGTTCTGCTTAGCTACTTGCAGAATGCACAACCCTGCCATAGGAGTAAACATGGCCTGTGTTTTGGGTACATCACTTTGGTGATAAAATAGAAATTTGTGTCCTGCTTAGCTAGCCACAAATATCCACAACCCTACCATACAATTTTTTTGTATATATTATTAATTGTGATTAAATGCTTCTGAAAATAGCCCATGCCATATTCTTTAGAACAATCTATATCTGTATAATGTAACTAGCACATGTTTTACCACTAGTATAGGTTCACTGCTTATTGAGTCGGTGAGCTCACCCCTTTATCTCTACCATTTTCTTCAGATGAATTTGATGGTTGTGACCATTGTAATATATGTCACGTAATAGGATTATAACAAAATGGTGAGATAAGTGTTAGGTGGTATAAGTGGATTTGTCAATTTGTTAATATTTAAGAGTAAAATAGTCATTAAAGATTTATTCATGTATCCTTAAGGTTTTTTGAAAGCATGGAATTAAAATGAGTATCATATATAAGACTATGACAAATAAAATTGTATAATTAAAGATAATGTATCAAATAAATGATTTAGTAAAGTTGAACAAAAAATAACAAGAATATTGCTAATGAAGTCTAGGGGTGGGCAGCAGAGCCCCACCCTGCTTGCCAAGCCCCCGCCTGGGTGGGGCGGGGGATCCGCGCTACATCTGCGGACCCAACAGAGGCGGGGGACAGAGGGGCCCCAGCCCCACTCTGGGTTTCCCCCGCCTTGCACCCATATATATAATTATATAAAAAAACACACATCGTTTTGTCTATGGGTTTTTTTAAAAGCAATATATTCCATATCATATCAAGTCACATCAGTTTGTAAATTTATTTTTATGTAATCATTTTATGACTAAAGTATTTTCCTATTACAAATAACAAGCGACTACCGTTAATTAGTAAACAGTATAAAAGCAATATATTCCGGCTCCTGAATGGGAACTTTAAATTATAAGCTCTATTTAAATATATATCATGGAAAAATTCACCTAACTCTAGGCCTATTGGAAGAGGCAAATTAAAAGTAGTATCTACGTACGTACCCATAAAACGTCGGTGACTTAAAGTCTTAAATAAAAGCTTAATGATTATAAATATCAGTAAATAAATAACGCCAATATATACTAGTAGGAAAACTACTCTGCTAAAACACCATCAATAGGAGGTAGGGATGGGCACCGACTTAGTTGGAGTCGAATTTAATATGGATTTTACTAAATCCCACTCCGACTTTGACTTGTCTAGGCTCCAGCCCGATTCCGATTTCGACTTGTTGGAGCGGAGTCGGATTTCGGCTTTCAGCTTTGGGTTTTTTTTAGCTTCATATTTAACCAATTTTAAAAAAAGGAATTTTTTGTGGGCTTTCAAATTTTAGTTTTTTCAAAAATTTAAAAACTAAAACTAAATCATTCATTGCTAATTTACTTTTATACTAATATCTAACTTATTTTTATACTAGATTTATATTATAGTGTCTAATTACATGTTATCATATTATAGTATTACATATTATTTTTAATGTCTAATTACATGTTATTATAGTATAATATTACATGTTATTATACTAATGTCTAATTTATTAGTTAGTAGTTATTTCTATAATAGTGCCTAATTTATTTCTATACAAAACTTAAACTATATTATTTAATTACATGTTATTATACTAATGTCAAACTTATTTCTAACTTAATTATATACTAAGCTTTCTAGTGTCCAATTACATGTTATTATGTATGATAGTAATACTATGATGTTTACATATACTAAACTATCATTAGTCTATTTGCATTATTGTATGAGTATATTATTTTTTTAATAACTGGCTCATACTAATATATTATTGAACTTAACTATATAACTATACTAGTATATATGATAAATATATAGATAAATATATAGATAAATACATATTTTTATAATATATGTATAATATCAGAGCCGGGGAACATATATAAAGTCTGAGTTGGATTGGATTGGAGTTGGAGTTGATCCAGCGACATCTCCAAATCTGATGATTACTCCGATTGAAAATTTTTTAAAAAATCTGACTCCAACTCCATTTTTTCGGAGTCGGAATGGAGCCAGATTATGAGTCAGAATTTTGAATTTTTGCTCAGTCCTAAGAGGAGGTACTGCATAATGATGAGCAATAATCCAAGTCCTACATCATGATCATGCTACAAGAAAAAGTGGCATTTGCAGCTAAATTCATTTTCGACGAGTAAAATTTACAGTAGCGGTCTTTTCTTTCTGGCGAAACACAAATTCCACTTTTTGCAACGACTTTTTGTTGCCGCAAATAAAATTGCCATAAAAGAGATGGAAATCACGAATGTTGTGGCAAGAACATCATCGCTGAAACTTATTCCGGCAATTTTAACAATATGACGACGCTAAGTCTGCCATTAAAACCTATTCGTGCAGTGAATCCTTTTTGTGGCGACTATTTTCACCTCGAAAAGGTAATGATCTCAAAATTCTCCCTTCTATTTCTTGTCCCCCATCCCAATATTCATGTGTTGTGACGCCATTCGTGTCTCTCTCTCTCTCCCTCACCCTATGCACTGTAGCCCCTTCCCACGCTGTGTCGTCACCTAGCTGCAGCCGCATCGTTGGTGAGCTCTATAAAAATCACATAATGAAATCTAATTGGTTGACCTCTCATCTCTCGCTCTCTCTGTGTTCCTCTTTGTCTCTCGCGAGATCCTCAGTTCCACTGCCACCTTCTAGCACCAGGCACGCCTTAAGGTAGCAGTATGTGGAGGCAAGTGGTGTCATCCTCAACGTCTCAGCTCCGAACCCTAACAACATTTTCTGCCCTCTCTCTTATAGTGATCATCATTTTTCACTCTCCGTCATTTCTGAATCTCTTATCTCCTAACATATCCTCTACTTCTGGTAACTCTTCCTTTCCACAATTGAACACAATATAAATTTTCTTAATTAAAGGAGTTGGAAATTTGTATTTGTATGGCTGTATTGTTCAACTGGTAAAAGGGAACACCAAGAATCCACTAGAACCTTAGTTTTCTTGCACCCAAAGTGGAACTACAACCAATATCCACTTATTTTTTCCACTGCACCGCTAATAGTAGGTTCCCTTTCTTTCCCTTGTTTTCTCCCTTGTTATGTGAGAGCTTCGACCTTTCCTCCGCAAGTATATATTTTTTCGTTGGTGTGTATATATTTTTTTTGGTGTCAAAATAATTTTTTTTTCTTCTATTATAAAGTAGAATATGGTTTTTAGATTCCCAAAAATCTGATTTGTGAAGAATTAGTGACAGATAATAAAAAAAAAATGAAACTTGTTTCTTAGGTTTTTTTTTTAAATTTCCGTGTTCTTGAAATCAATGTTATCGAGTCTTGATGTTTATTCTTTGAGGAAAGTCATTTTTTAGTGAGCATTGATTGTTGTGGAGAAAGAGTCTCAAGGTTATCTGTTCTTGTCACTATTTGTCTTGAAAAGTTTAAGTTAAATGCAATTGTGTGCACGCAACTGTGTGTATAGGGTTATATACAATCTGTTTCAAATATAAAAGCGAGGCCAAGAATATGGATGATTCAAGTTAACACACTTTATATTGATGCACACGTTGAAGTTTGAAGTAATTTTCTTTTGCGTCAAGCATCTATCATAACAACATTATGTTTCTTTTGTAAAATGTAACCTGTTTTGTCTGGATTCTATTTTCCTCACCAATTTTTTTTATTAGATTGTTGTGTCCCTTTTGGAGAGGTTGTTACTTCTAAGAAGTCTGGTTTAAAGATATTGTGTCATTGAGTTTTTTGGGTTTAGTAGTTTTCCCACCTGGTATAAAAACATTTTCATCGATCATAGCTGTATTTACTTAGTGTAAAATGATCTTAGAAAAAATTTTCTGTATTTCTCTGTGTTGTGCTAAATTTGGAGATTTTACTTGGATTCATGTAAATTTTTGGATTGAATCTGTAGCATGGTGGTTTTAGGAAGTTATTGGCTCAGAGTTCAGCTGTTTTCAATTTTGGATTGTTTGAGGAATGGTGGTGGACGAGATGTGGTACCTTTTAGGAGTCTTTGGCTATTAAATGTAATGATTTCTGATTTTGGGGTATTTATTGTCATATTTGTAGAAAGTGGATTATTTTCTGTGCATGCCATTATAGGATTTAATATGATGGAAATTAGTTATTATTGTGGAAAATGAGATTATTATTGCCCTCATTACAAGGAATTCGGTCTTTTCCAGTGCTTCAAATTTGCTGCTAAAAGCCCCAAAAACGCCGCAAAAAAATTTTTCAACAAATTTTTAATCGTTGCACGTTGGTTGTCAAAAATCGAATGCTGATTCTTTTGAGCGTCGAATCACAATAAAATGCTGCAAAAAATATTATTTGCAGCATTTCCTTATCTGTCGCAATTATGCATGTTGGTGCTACAAAAAAGCCTCCACTAAGTGACCTTTTGCATTGCAGATACATGATATTGTCGTTAGTAAATCGCTAGAAAAACAAAAATTGCTGCAATTAATGGATACTTTTGCAAAGTTTCAAGGCATCGATGGGAATGATAAATTTGTTCGCGTTGGTTTCTATCGCTAGAAAAAGTTTTTGCTACGTTTCCATCTCTGTCACAAATATGCATGCAGGCGTTGGAAAAAAGGCCTCCACCAGATGACGCATTGCGTTGCAAATACCTGATAGTGGCTAGAATAAATCGCTGCAATTAATGAACTCTTTTTGCAGCGTATGGAACAATCGATGGGAATAAAATACCTTGTCGCAGCGGTTATCGTCCATGGGAAAAAAATTTCCGGCGATGTTAATGTGATTTTTTTGCAGTGTTCCATTGAATTGATGGGAATGAAAATTTTTTGCGTTGGTTATTGTCGCTGGAAATGTCATATTATATTAGTTAGCATGATGTACCAGCGCTTTTGGATTCTCGCTGGAAAAGGCATATATTCGCGTCGATTTTTAATGTTCGCCACTTCTAGATTCTTGCAGCAATCATGGCTTTTTCCCAACCACATTCCCGTTTCGTTGCAACAGTCCAATATTCACATTTTTTTCTGGCAATTCTTGATATGTAAACACATAGATCTATTATATAATGTTTATTTTCCTCAGTAGCATTCATTCATGATTTTGGAAATGCGTTTTGTTAGGAACCTTGCAGGGACAATTCTACTACACATGATACACTACTGGCACCAGTTTATGAAACTCCTACCTTTCATAAAGTGATATAATATCACATAGCTGATATTATATCACTTTACTTAGAATATATATGAGTGAAATGAAACAACCAGTTTCATCTGCCCAAACTAATTGGATCCACAATAAAACATTCCCTAGCCATTAAACACATTCATTCATCAACTGTCATAAATCCACCACTACATTACTTTTCCAGACAGTCAATATTAAGCCAGCATATTGTAGCCACTGACCAAATACAACATATTAATACTAAGTTTGCCACTGAATCCAAAGTTACATAAACATGGGCAGGAAGCAAATTAATATAACAACGGGGCTAGTTGAGGCAGGAAAATCGTCACTTGAACAGCACTCCATCACAACAAAAAATGATCTACCACCATGCACAATTTGTTGTTGAATTACATCTTCTATGTCAATCCGAGGCTTACCCACAACATCTTAGCTCTGGCCTAGCTAAGATGATCAACAAAAGTAGCAAGCAATATAGGCTACTCTATGCAAAGAACCACCTAGTAGGACAAACAAGCAGTTAGAGGGAAAGCCACCAGAATACTATCAAGTAACCCAATCAAGTTATACTTTCTCAATCAACTATATACCTGCCTTTTGGAAGAAACACACTGCCATTCAATTTGACTCAAGAAAAATCTGTATAAATCTATTTTAAACATCTTCATCATGCATCACATTTCCTTCTCATCAACCCATAATTAGCCATAACCCACTTAAACTTTCATTATTAGACTTTTCATTATTCATTACTCTACAATAACATAAACACATCCTGCTTCACACAACCCTTATAGAGCAATCCCCATTCCATGCTTTGTTATAGTATTCATTCTCATACATCTAATTACTGATAATTTCCCAAATGTACTGGCAGCAATTTTTTTCTTCATATGGAGTTAAATGTTCTCTCAAGACGAATCCCATAGGAGGTAAAACTGAAAGTGAGCTAGGCATTGATATAAATGAAAAATGCTATAAGCATTACAGTATTAAATGGATAACCTTGTCTCTACAACATCTGAGATATAGTCCACCAAGAGCCTAGTGTCATCTTTGTATGAAAACCACTACGCACTGCTTGTACCTGTAAGCGTAAGTAGAAACATGGAAACAGAGTGTTAGTATGCCAATTCTTATGATTTCTACTTACAAACTATTCCATAAATAGTTTGTCACCTGATTTTAGATTCGTCAGGGCACATACCATATGACCAAATTATATATATCTTCTAACTACTAAGATCATGGCCCATACCAGATGACACTACTTACAAAATTTTCATCCCAGTTCATGCATCCAAATTGTTAACACTACTTACAACCACATACTATATCTTCTAACTACTTCATGCACTGACTGCCCCTGAACTCCCTGTTTCATCCCCCAAAAAATCTGCGATGCCCCAAAACATAATTACATATGGGCATTTCACTTAAAAAAAAGAACTACACAAAAAGCCCCCACAAAAGTATTTATGTCTTCATTGTTGTCCTAAGTAGCTCCCTGAGTCTCTTTCAGAGACTCTCCATGTGACATTCCTAACATTAGGCTATACAATGTCTTCTCATACTCACGTTGTCTCTCCAGAAGTACTCTAACATCTTCCCTTAACTCCTCAAACTGAGTCTTGTAATACTCAACATCCTTTTTATATCTGTCCACTTCTTTAGTATGACGTTTCTCCCATTCACGATCATGTTGTCGTGTAGATTTGGGTATTACCATCTCGCCTAGACCTCTAGCATACCCTAGTCTATGGCCTAGTACCTCCCTAAATACAGAAGCTTCTTCAGTACGTTGCTTAGGTTCTATACCTTCCATCTTGCCAACCATTTGCTTCTGCACAGAGTATACATAATTGTGTAAATTAAACCATAAGTTGTTCTTTACCACAATGACAGTGAAGTTACTACAAAACCTTGTGTTAATGATAGACCAGAAATTCAGGCACTAGGTATATTAAAATTTGCACATAAAGCTCTTCTGTTGTGGATGTCATGAATTTGTCTTTACTCCTAGACCAACGGACTTCATTGTAGAACTCGACCAAGTTGGTTGTAGTCGAACGCTGTGCAACAATGAAGCATAAAGAGAAAGCTTACATACTAAAATTTAGTTATTCTGAAATGTATCCATATTTTATAGCAGGTAGATTTTTCCATGTGTCGTTCTTTGATTAGTGTGCAGTTTTGAAAACGTGATGACAAGACAAGCCATTAACATTAGGTTGGAAGGAATTTCCACCAACCTATTTAAATAGTATATTATTTTTATATTTGGATATAAAACAACAATATTGAAATTTGTAATGTTAGAAAAAATGATGTATTAAATTAATAGTATTTAATTTAAATATTATTTTGTAAAAGGAAATTATGGGTTACATACGTAAGCAAACAATTGCTCTTTTTTTTTATGATTATATATTTCTTAATTAACTAAGTTATGTGTGAAGGGTAAAATACACCAGACCCAAAATGGTTCTCAAGGCCCAGCCCATCAAGGAGCCATCACTTAGGCCTGTGCATAAAAAATCTTGGACCTGATCCGTTCCTAATATCTGACATGGCCAACCCGAATAAAGTCAATTCTAGCGGGTCTTCACCCTAATACGGGTTTAAAAATCTCATTATCGGTCGAAAGACTCAAAACCAATCACCGAAAACACATTTCTTATCCTCAAACCCTAGCCATCCTCTCCATTCTCTGTTGCCGTCACTGTTCTTCGTCACTGCTCTTCATCGACCTTCAGGTTTTGCTCCCCTCTGTTGCTTCTCCACCTTGCATCCAGATCTGCACACTCTCACTCGACGGTACTTCTCCCAGGTTCAACTTTCTTTCTCTGCGTTTATGACTTTTCTTGCCTGATTTGAGTCTCAACTATGCTCTTATGCTTGGGTTTAAAGACGACAAAAATAGATTGATCCTCTGGGTATTTTGTTTTAAGATCGAATTTTCCCGGGATTGACTTTGTTTGGGTATTCATGAGTCCCTTCCCTTTATTAAGAAATCTTTGGTTCAAATCTCAGAGTGGCCCCCAATCAAACTAGCAACTTTGTTAAATGAAGTTGTCTTCTTGGTAGTTCTTTGTTCAGGGCTCCAAACCATTCTTTTTTCTTTTCAATCTGTCCAAAACATAGGGGTATTTATGTGCACTCAAAGACATTTTTTTAAATGTGCAATTTTTAAGCTTTCCTCCTTACAAATATTTGTCAGTCCTTAATACTGAGAACACAGTTGTTTGAGAACTCTGTTTTCTTGGAAGTTTAAGTCTTGACTATGATATATGTATAAATGGTTCATTTCAGTAGTTTGGAAGCACCAAAATATATCGACAAACTATATATATCCTGCATGGGAAACACTCATGCACGAATTTCAAAGACTCTAGTATATATTATAAGAGTTTGTGAAGAAATTGATTTCAAATTGGTAACTGCTAATATATATATATATATATATATAATTGGTAGCTAATATATATAATTAATCGGATCGGTTTCAAATTGATTTTTTGTAGCATTCGTATCGATCGAGTTGGTAGATGGTAGAAAACATATCCAGCCTACTAAACCATTAATATATCTAAAATCAAATGTGACTTCCAAAGTCTATATCACTACAACATAATTACTTTTTAGTGACGGTTGGGAAATTGTAATAGTTCTCAAATCATCACTAAAAAGCATTTTCTGTGATGGTTTATCACTAAAGATATATGTGATTTTTTTGGCATTCAAATGAAGGAAAAATTTACGTTCAAACGTCACATATACGTTCAACATTGAGGCTACTTACATGCGAACATGAAATGTTTTGACATCAACGTTCAAACATTAATTGTAAATTTAAATTAAATATGACTCTAATTTAAAAATTATGTAGTTTTTATAGTGCATACTTTGTGAACAAGTCTAAAAATTGTAATATACATTTATATATACACATTTGTAAAATATAAATATATATTTAAATATAATTATATATTTATATTTATATATACATATATATATATATATTTGAAGTGCATTGATTTAGTATTAAAGTTGGAAAAGCTAACATTAAAGAAGATTAAGAATTGAAATTAAAAAAATATATATATATTAAATAATATTGTTCCTTCCATATTTTAAAAGCAAAATACAAAATATGAGAAAATTTTGCAAACAACTCTCAGACGAATGCGTTGTTCACAAAGTTTGTACTGTATATTTCCTCAGTCAAGGTATCAACCTTCTCGTTGAGGATATCTACACAATGGCCTATCTTGGCGACAGATTCCTCTATAGCCACGATCTGTCGATCAATATACGTCGTCAACTGTGAGATCACCACATCAACCCAAGCAAGCCGCTCATCCCCCTACAGCTGTACTCATCAGCTTTTGACTACTACTCCCCACACCTGGCCCAGGTTGCGTAGGAGGAACTAGATCCGCTACAGGGCTGGTTGACGTCAAGGATAAGCCCTCGCCTGTCCAATGCTAAGTTGATGTGTGCTCATGTCGAGGGGGCTCATCTAATCCATGACCAGCTCCTCTGGCTGGAGTGGCACTCTCCGAGCAAGTAATAGCCAGCTAATGATAACACCATGTGGGAGGTTGTCCGTGGAGACGATGCTCACCTCTTAACAAATCCTCTGAAAGATGCACAGTGGCAAATTGATAGGATCTCCACGTGCCACTCGTATAAAAAACTATACTCGGATCCGACTAAATGTGGTCTTATGTGCCACAGGATCTAGGTTTGTTGCATTTTTAAGATGCAACATATGGAAGAAATGTAGCATATGTATTTGGTTGAAGGTGTTCTTCCTTTCAATCTGCGTGAGGTCTCAATTGGTGAGGATGTAGAAATCCTCGACTTGACCACCATCCCAAGCCTCACGGTCAGTACCCTCGGCCTTTGACTGGTCTACATCTCTGACAGATGATGACTCAATTGGGCCAGTAGATGATGCAGAAGTGCCTACATCTGCATCGAGTGTGCTGTGTGTAGATGTAGATGTGCGAATCACGGTTGTGTTGCCAGTTTGAGAGTCAGCTATAGTTGATGTCTCAATTACTCGACGAATCCCAAGGAGCTCAGTAATGACATCCAGTGAAATCTCAAACGAAACAACGCGTACAGTCACGGTGTGAGAGGATGCATCCTGAGACATGGAGCACATCCTCATATAGAACTCCCAAACCATTGAGGGGTATACCTACTCCCTTAATGTGCAGACATTTCCCTAGCCTCTACTGATGAAGACATCTCTGAGGCTAGTCTACTCCCATCTAAGATCGTCGAACTCATTAATCAGGACCTCTCGCTCCAGTATAACAGTTCGAGCCCCAATCCGAGTAGTGTCCAGAGTGGCTTCTTTCCTTCCCCGTTTCCTAGTATGCAAATGATGAGCCATATCCTAAAAATATAAAAGGAAAAAAATTATTAGTACTATTGATGCATATTTCGAATTAATTTTAAACTGCTTTGTATTAATGTTTAAACATAATATAACATATGTTCAAACATTCAGATACAACGTTCGCATGTATGTATTTAACCTTCAAACATAAAAATTAATGTTCGAACGTATAATATACATGTTTGAACATTAAGGGCATAACGGCTAAGAATTTTAAAATGTGGTACGTTCAAACATTATGCCTTCCATGTCCGAATGTATGTATTTAACGAACGTAAAATATACATGTTCGAACGTGAAAGGCAAAATGGCGAATAAATTGAAAAGTAGTACGCTCAAAGGTTAACATTCAATATTCGAACGTAAATACTACGAAAAGTAATGTTCGAATGTACAAAATATACGTTCGAACATGGAAAGTATAACGGCTATGTACTTGAAATGTCCTAAGTTCGAACGTTCTGTCTAAATGTACATTTTTGTGATGGTTGTGGTGGGGTGTAATGGCGGCAGCGACGGTTTAGTGGCGGCGTGCAACGGTGGAGTTATTAAGGTAACGACGTGGAAATGACATTTTCCCATTTTGATTTTAGGCTTATATACACGAAACGTTCGAACGTGAGAAAATATTACGTTCGAACGTAAAAGATTGAATTTCCAAAAATATATTATATTATTAATATATTTTACATATTATAATGTATACTATAACATTTATTATATAAATAATGTATACTATATTATATTATAATATATATAGTATAGTATATAGTATATATATATATAGTATAGTATATAGTATATATATATATAATGTATTATATAGGATATTTTATATATACTATATTAGTAACAACAATAACATTTTATAAAAATTAATTCCCAATAATTGATATTAGATTTTAAGAATATATTACGTTCTTAATAAGTTGTTTAAAATAACATTACATCAAACACATAAACTGATTTAGCATAATTATGTGATATTATTATTATATTTATAAAATTATTATTGTTATTTTTATTAATTATGTCGTTTTGGCCATTAGCAAACACTAATTCTAGATATATATACTATTAGATATATACTAATAGATATATACTAATACCATACACTAATACTATATATATAATGTAAAAACAATTCACAGTATAATTAAATTCATGTATGCATTTATAACACGACATATAATTATTTTTATAATCTTTTCATAGACCATATTTTAAATGAGGAATATTTTTATAAAATAATTTATAAAAATAACCATATTTTACGAAAATATTCTTAATTTAAAACATAATCATATATTTAATTGTATGGAAATATAAAACCATTCCAATGTTATTGGTGACATTCACATGTTGGAATGCTATGTTTGAACGTATATAACTTTCAAACGTAAATGAAAAAATAGAGGAAAATTTCCCACCCGATTTCCAGGAACCATAATTCCACCAACGTCTGAACGTAAATAGACTACCGTTGATTTTTTTTTTTTTTGTACGTTCGAACGTTTAAATGGTATGGACGAATGTATATGGATTAACATTTTAGTAAAATATCGAGCTAGTTAGTTTTAATAAAATATAGAATATAGTGTGTTTTAGTAAAATATAGAACTAGTTAGTTTTAATAAAATATAGAACTAGCGTGTTTTAATAAAATATAGAATATAGTGGTTCTTGTGGATTGTTGAAAGCTTGTGATTCGTAAGAGGATATTGTGATTACTAAGTATATTTCTAAACTTTTTTAATATATTTAGAAATATTATTGTGGGAATATTGTGAATATGTTGTGATATGGTTTTGAAATATTGTGATTATTGTTTGTGAATTTTTGTGAATGTTTTGATATAATATTTTTTGAAGTTGTTCTTTCTTAAGAAAATTAGAAGTTTAGGAACTTAATTTAAGATAAAATTAAGAACATTTAATATTTGAATAAATATTTAATATTTAATAAGTAAATATAATATATTCATACTAGTTTAATTAGAGTATGATTATTATGCAACTTATAAGTAAATAACTTAACTATAGATAAAGTATAATATACATACAATAACTATAATTAATAATAACTTATTAAATATTCCTACCATTGTGAGGTTCCAAATCATTATATTATTAAATATATATATATATATATATATATATATATATTGAAATTAAAATACTCTTCAAGAAAGAAGTCTTGAACCCACAAAATAAGTAGAGAGTTGGAATAAATAAATATACTTATTTAAAATAAAATAAAAAGTAAATAAATAAGGATCAAATAAATGATTAATTAGAAATTATATACTCATTGTCTATATAAATAAATAACTCACCAATTAAGTATATAAATATTAGTAAACATTTTAGACATAATAACTAATTATAACTAATATGTGCTTATTTTTGTAAGTAACTAAAATAAATGAACTTATACTAAGTTATAATATAAAAATAAGAAATAAATAAGTATCAATTAAAATTAAATAGGTATCAAGTAATAAGTAACTATAAGGGGTTCTATTATGGCGGGGCATACTTGGGTATGGCATAAGATGCTTCCTCTGAAGGTTTCAGTCTACAAGTGGAAGGCTTGGAATAATGCTCTTGGTGTTGATGACGCCTTCATCGAATTGGTGTCCCCATTGTGTCTAGGTGTGACTGTTGCGATGAAGGTAATTATGAAGACCAAAATCATGTGTTGTTCCAAGGGAACTTTGTTAATAGGGTGTGGCATTATTGTGGTACTATTTTTGGTTTACCTGGCGGTGGCAATTGGAAAGAGATAGTGGAGGCTTGGTTTAGACGTGCTAATTCTTCTACCCAAGTGGCGGGATTCTTGTGGGACTCCTCCCTTGTTTTCTTTCTTGGCATCTTTGGCGCAATTAGAGTCCTTCAGGGTGGTCTGGCAATCCAATCAAAACTGGATTAGGGAGATATGTCAAGACATTCATAAGGTTTCAAAATGCTTCAGACATAATATTGAGGTTTTACATTCCTTGTTTATTCTGCCTTTAGTTTTGTCAAGGCGTAGTCCTCAGTTGGTGGCCTGGAAAAAACCTAGTCAAGGTTGGTTCAAGTTAAATACAGATGGTAGAAGTTTTGGTAATCCTAGGCCTTCAAGGGTGGGTGGTATTATCAGAGATGATCAAGGTAATTTGGTTCAAACGTTTGCTTTTTCTGTTGATGTTCGATCGAATAATAGAGCTGAATTATTAGCCCTTCTGTATGGTCTTAAAGTCTGTAATAATATGGGGATTGGTTATGTGGATATAGAGCTTGATTCTCAAGTGGTGGTGTCGTGGTGGAAGAAAAGAAGATGTAGAGTTTGGTATCTTGAAGACTTCTGGGAGGAAATTCTTGCTCTTATGGATTCTATGGTTTGCTCAATTCAACATATATTCAGAGAGGGAAATAAAGTTGTTGATTGGCTTGCAAAGTATGGCATGATGGGTCAACAAATGGAGTGGCAAGGCTTTGGGGAAGTACTGAGAATGCTGTGAGGCATCATCAGATTGGACGGGCATTCCTTCGCTTCATTGTTAATTTGTTTTGTTTGGTATTGTTTTTGCTTTTATTTTTTGCAGGTGCTAACATTGTTTTTGCAGGTTGTGTGGTCCTTTTTTCTATGTTTGTATCGTTTTTTATTTTAAGTTTAATGTTGTACTGTGGTATTAAAATTTTAGTGTTTTTGATTCCTGGGTTTGGGCCTTATACTTATTTGTAGCCCCCAAGTGTCCGGTTGTAACCACGGTTTTTCTCTGCCAAAAGTGAGGGTTATCAATAAAATTGGAATACCGTCCACTTCTTAAAAAAAAAAGTAACTAAGATATATAATAACAATTAAAATTATATAATAACAATTATATAATAACAATTAAAATTACATAGGTATCAATTAATAAGTAACTAAGATAAATAATAATAATTAAAATTATAATTTAGGAATAATAGTCTAAGATCAATCATTATAGTATTTCGCATAAGATAGCCCCGGCCAATCCAAGATCACTATAAAATACTTTGTTGTCTGTTGAAAAATCTGAAGCTTCTTTTCCATAACTAATAATTTTTATTTTTTTATAAATTAACAATGTCAAACAAATAGTAGTGTTATATTGTTAAACTAGAGAGATAGAAAAATATGCTCACAAGCTTCTTGTCTTGTAGACAACGAGGAAGAATTATCTTGAAGAAATTTCTGTCAAATTACTTGACTGTCAAAGTCTTTCTGGCCTTGACAACTCGGAGAGTTTGTGAAAGTTAAGTAATTAAACTAAAATTTAGAAATTTCTTCAAGATCATTCTCCCTCGTTGTCTACTAATAGGAAACTTGTAAACATATTCTTTCATCTCTCTCTAGTTTAACAATATAACACTACTATTTGTTTGACATTGTTAATTCAAACAACATGAAAATATTGTTTGTAGTGTTTTTTTATAGATATTGTGTGACAATGCATAAATAACCTTAGACTCATTTGGAAATTAGTGTACATTTAGGTGAACACTAACTCCTAAATTGTCCAGTGTCGACAATTTGAAATTATATTATCTGTATTGCACATTTTTATTACTCCTACTAAACACGTTTAGTATGAAGTTTCGGTGTCTTCCTCTACTGTTCTTCAAGTATACTGTTCGTAGGGTCACAATCCCTCTATGTGAATATGTATAATTAGAGAACCATGGGGAGGTGCAGCTGAAATTTCTACTAATGTAGAAAGTAGTAGAGTGACGAGATTTGTGCAATATGGATAATATAATCTCGAATGGGATAGGACCAGCTACCTTATCAAAAAAGTAATGAGCATTGGAGCATGACATGCATGTGAATTTTCTATGTACATGTTAATAATAGATAGATGTTTTTATAAATGGACAAAAGTTGGGTGTGCCTAGGCGGTAGACTTGGAAATGATTACGTACTCTATGCGTGTGGAGTAAGAACCTTCATTGATTTTGCTCAGGCCTCTGCTGATAGTCGTGGTTACATTGGTGTCCATGTCGAGGGTATTAAAATTTGTGTGCGATAGGGTTCGATGAAGTTGAAAGTCATATATTTGTGAACGGAATGGATCTGGGGTATACCCAATGGATACTACATGGTGAGTCGTATGTATAGTTAGCGGATGTATTGTTCGGTCATCCGAATTATTTGCGGCACATGGATGATGATTATGAGCAGGATGAGATGGAGGAGACGTTGGGTGACATTAGAGCTGGGATGTTTATGGATGAGATTGGCGACAATGCCTCAAGTGGCCGAGGGACTACTTCTAAGAATTTCGCCGCAATGTGGGAAGATGCAAAGTGCGAGCTTTATCCAGGCTACACAAAACATTCCAAAATGTCATTTATTGTGAGGTTGCTTCACATTAAGTCATAGTGTGGGATGTCGACAAAAGAAATAAACATGGTATTGGACTTATTTAACGAGATGCTTCCCGAAAGGTCTGCATTGTCTAAAAACTTTTATAAAGCGAAACAATTGAGAAAGGGATTTGGGTTTGAGTAGAAGTTCATATATGCATGCAAGAATGATTGTGTTTTGTTGTAGAAGGAGAATGGGGAGAAATAAGCATGTCCTGTATGTGGAGAGTCGAGGTGGAAGGGTAAAAAAAACGTGCCGATTAAGGTGCTACGATATTTTCCCTTGAGACCTAGATTGCAAAAACCATATATGTGTAAAAAAATATCTCACGATATGAGGTAGTTCGAGGATAAAAGAGTTAAGGATGACGCATATATGAGGCACCTAGCTGACTCACTTGCATGTCAATCTTTCAATAATCAATACCTAGAGTTTGGGATTGAAGCTCAGAATGTGCGCCTGGGACTCACAACCGATGGATTCAACCCTTTTGGGAGTATGAGTACAAGTTATTACACTTGGCCCGTAGTGTTGATTCCATACAATCTTCCACCATGGAGGTGCATGAAGGCGCCCAACTTTTTGTTTACTTTATTTATCTCTGGCCCGAGATCACCTGGGAATGACATTGACGTATTCATGCAGTCATTGATTGAAGAGCTGAAAGAGTTATGGGAAATGGGCGTCAGAACTTATGATGCATCCATGTCGACATCTTTTTCATATGCATGCAGCTATAATGTGGAAGATAAATGACTTTCCGGCATATGAGAATCTTTCCGGCTAGAGTACTAAAGGGAAGTTAGCATGTGCAACGTGTCATAAAGAAACTGCTAGTGGGTTGTTAAAATATTCTTAGAAGTTGTGTTTCATGGGTCATCGACATTATCTGCTAACAAATCATGCATGGAGAAGAGAATGCGCTAAGTGATGGAAGAGTAGAGGATATAATTGCACCGAATGAGTTGTCTAGGGAAGAGATAGTGGAACAACTAGTACATGTTAGAGCGAACAATTTTGGCAAATGTCTGGGAAAGAACAAGAGAAAACGAGGTGCAGCAGAATTGATTTGGACAAAGCATAATATTTTTTTTGACTTGCCGTATTGGTTGTCTTGCATGTTATGACATAATTTGGATGTAATGCACATAGAGAAGAATATTTGTAATAATATATTGGATACATTGATGAGCATTAACAAAAAGATGAAGGACACGATCAAGACGAGGAAAGATATTGAGAGAATGAGAATTAAACATAATCGACATTTGCAGGTGGAAGGCAACAGGGTGGTTGTAACAGCCCGCTAGAAGTTCATTGGTGGAATTTCTATTGACTTTAGGAATCTCGTAAAAACTCCATAAGTTTTTATGAATCGACCAATCGCATAGGTTTTAATCTATCAACATAGTTAGTGTTATCACTCACTATGGTGCTAGAAATATGAGTTTTATTTATTTGAGATAGTTAGAAGTGTCAGAATGCATTATGGTCCACGCCATTAGACTCAGTGGATTATTTAGAATTTTATGGCGCAATATCCTATTTTCATAATTCTGGACGAAACGTCTGTTGAAAATTGTGAAATTATTTTTAGGGGCACTTCGAGATTGAATTTCGGTAAAATATTTTCACTGTAGGTTAACATGAATATTTAAGAATTTTTAGTACTAAGTTTATGATTCACTTTTTCGAAGTGAATAGTAACTTCAGTAAGCGCACCAATTGCAGTGTTTCGAAATCACAGTGTGGAATGTCCAAATTGGATTAGAGAAGTTTTATTTGGACACTTGGCAAGATCTTAGCCACACTTAGTGAATAATATTAGACACTTGGCACCATGAGGAATGTTTGTTGGATTTGAAGGAATCAAGGTGTGAGATCATGCCACTTAAGCAAAACCTTCTTTCATCTGCTCAACCAAATTGTGCCAGACCAAAGAGGTTTTCAATCCTAGTGAAACCCTAAATGGTGGGAATCCAATTGAAAGCCCAAAAGTTTTGTTGAAATCGAAACCCTAAACGGTTTCCCCAAAACCCTAAAGTTGGCCTCTAAACCCTTTCTAATCCGATTTCTAGTATTGTGTTTAATCACTTGATTAAATCACTTCCACATGCTATTAATCCTTCAAATTTGTGTTAGAACATCATTATCCAACCTTGTTAACCTTGAAAAATTGATTGGACCAAGTGATATTGGATTTGGGCTTGATAGCAACCCAAACCCTCTTTAAACCCCAAATTTTAGGCCCATTCGGTTTAGGCCCACTAAGGCCCACGAATTTGGTCACCATAGGATTGCTTCATGGCTAAGTTTTGTACCCCCACTTGGCTGGCCAGATCTGTACAAGAAGGTCCTAGAAGGTTCTAGAAAGACAAAGCAAAAGGGCCACCTCACTCTTTCACTCTCACACTCCACCTTGAGAAAAGATCTTGGTCTGATTTTTATGAGAAGAAAAGGCCAACACTCAACCATTCATTCAGTCCTATCACTTTACATAGCTTGTGTAAGAAGCTCTTCAGTCCACTTCCCACGAAAAGCAGCTCTCCTTTACACTTTTCCTTCATAGAACACAAAAGACACTCTCGGACAGTTTTTCGTACCTCTTTTGAATGCCTGTTTCGAAGCTTTTGTAAGTGTTTCCTCGCAATGTTTCCTTCATGAAAGTTGTTTCTTTTGGAGTCTAGTTTACGTGGATATCTTATTTGTTCCATTTGGAGATTATATGATTGGTAAAAAGTTGTTTAGACCCCAGAAAGGTTATTCTGGGCGATAAACTGGAGAGTGTGTTATATTTTGGAGTTTTTGACCAAGCTAATGAATAGATCTTGGTCCGAAATTTTTATGGAGTACTGTTAACATGTGTATATGATTATTGGTTGAGGATTTGTTGCATGATTAAAAGTTTTGGTGAAATATTTTCTTAGGTCTAGAAACTTAGAAACTGGAAGAGGAAAAACAGTTTCTGTTTTGAGAAAGTTTAAATCTTTTATGGTTTAATCTTATTCCAATGGCTTTGATATTTTTATTGGAAGATCCTAAGCATCTTATATACATGTGAGAATGTTATTTTGAAGATATTTGATGTTAGTTTCGAACATATGAAATTTTATGGAAGGAGATATTCGGTTAGGCCAAAGTGATGATGTTCTTGGCTAAATTTATGTTTTGGTTGATGTTTACCCATGTGATCTTGAGTTTGAAGCTTGGATCTGTTTTAGGACACCTTTTTGAACCATGTGATGTTTTGGTTTGAAGATCACTTCTTTATAAGTCATGGATCAAGAGGTTGATCAAAACAAGTTAGAAACAAAATTCTGTTTTGAACTTAGAAGAGAAACCAAAAAGTTCAAGTATGGTTTTAGTGATTTTGATGACTTTTGTTCATGATTCAAAACATGATTATTCTTAAGAATATGTTATGAGTGTAGTAGAAGAAAAATTTTGGTTTAATCATGAGTTTTGAGATTTGAAAGAATTACAACAAAAAGCAAAGGAAATAGCCTTATAAGTTTCGGCCATATAGAGTTTTGATGGTTGTGTTTAGTTTTAATTTTTTCTGAATTGATTTTTGAGCTTAGGACAAAATTTACATAAGGTATGTAAATTTTGGTGATTTATGGAGTTAGGATGCAAAATCCTTATGTTAGGGGTAAAATGGTCATTTTCCCACATGTAGAGGGTAAAATGGTAATTTTACTCTAAGTTGATATTTTTTCCATATTCCTAATTGTCAGTGATTAAGTTCTAATTTTTAGAAATCACTACTTTCAGTTTCCCGTGATCGCACTTGAGTTTTGCCTCGAAGCGCGAAGATCGAGGTAAGTTAGCTTTTAACTTACTATCAATTTAATGTGTATGTGTGATAAGTAAGGGAACTAAATTGTATGTATGCATGTTATCATATGTGCCATGCCAAGTCATTTCATATTTATCTGTTACACAGAATTTATTCTGTCATGAATTATTCATCTGTTACACAAGATATTCTGTCACGTATTGCTATACATGCTATACACTGCAAGTATGTCATGTTAAGTTAAGTATGCCATCTGTTACATGTATTTCTTGTCATGTAATATTCATTGTCACATGTTACGCCATGTTAAGAAATGTTGTCTGTTATATGGTATGCCATGTTACGAAATGTTGTATGTTACATGTATGACATGTTATGAAATGTTCTCTGTTACATTTATGTCTCGAAGTATGTCATGTCTGTTGTCCTACGTTCATGTCACGTTATGTTACGTCAAGATTTATGTCTTTTATGTAACGTTCATGTTACGTCACGTTACGAAATGTCATGTCTGCCAGTTAAGTCATTCATGTCAATCACGACCCTAAGCGCTAGGATGGGGTAATATCCTAGTGGAACTCCTTTGTTCACGCTGGAGTGTCTAAATAGGTGTGAAATTCCCTGGGTTGACGAAGTACAGTCAACAGGTTGCGAATGGGGCCTAATTAGCTGGTCACCGGAGCGCGCCAGGCACTAACGCCGATGGTGCCACACATTATGTTATGTGTGTCCACAGCAAGTGTGGCACAAACAGATAAGTCATGGGGCCACAACAACTGTGGAGCATGAAGTATGGGGCCACAACAACTGTGGAGCATACACTACGTGAGACACAGCAATTGTGACACGTAGAATACGTGGGGCCACAACAACTGTGGAGTACGTATTAACGCACTCACAGCTGGTATAGAACCTGTGATGTGATGCGGTAATCGGCAGGGACACACGGCTCAAGGGGACCTGTGTAGCACCCATATGGTCACGTTAATGATTAAGTTTATTGAATAAGATTCCAAGTTCAAGTCATGTTTCACGTTATGTTACGTTCAAGTTTACGTTCACGCAATCATGGTAATCCCATGAGACAAGAATATGTTTCAAGTTCATGTTATGTTATATTCCCGTTCACGTTATGTTCCAAGTTCATGTTATGTTATGTTCACGTTTACGTTATGTTCCAAGTTCACATTTATGTTATGTCATGCTCAAGTTCAAGTTCAAATTATGCATGTTCATGTTTATGCTATGTTTCAAGTCCATGTTATGTTTCAAGTCACGTTCATGCTAAGCTTCAGTTTCAGTTTAAGTTATGCCAGTTATGTTATGTTGTATGTCAAGTTATGCTATGATTACTTATGATTTGATTATGCATTCATGCTTTTACTGCCATGCATGCATCATTAACCTGTGTGGAAGTTTCTTGTTAACTTGCTGAGATTTGTAATCAAATCTCACTGTGGTAGTCCCAACTACCATTCCCCCCGAATGGTAGATTTTGCTACAGGATCTGAAGGAGAACTGGGAATCGACCAACTGGAAACGGTTGACTAAGCGATGGTGTGACGTAGATGGTAGTACATCAGTTACCTCAGATTACTACTTATATTTGTGGAATTCAATCTCCAGCACTCTTTTGATCACAACCATATGGACTATTATTGTGATCTCAGTTGTTTAGTATGTCATTATGTATGAAGTATGTTTTAAGTATTTGGGATATTTCGGTTTGGTGCATAGTATTGCTAAAAAGAAAAATTATCCGCTGCGAATATTGCATAATGCTAGATGCACGTTAGGAATATTGCATCTTATATGTCATGAACGGGGGCAGGTAACCTTGTGTTTCATGTCTCGACGCTTCAAATGTCCGTCCGATCCCAAGCGGAATTTGGGGGCGTCACAGGGTGGTATCAGAGCAATACGTCTCTGGGTTTAAATCCACATGTCCTTAGGAAATGCACCAAATATTAGGCTTGAAATTTTAGTCTTTACTAGGCTTGAATTTCTTGAAGTATAAGAGATAGTATGTGGCTGTAACACGTGTACTCGTGGGATTTAGGAAGTGACATGACTCGAGGTAGGATACCTCAAAACCCTGAGGGAGTTACAAATTAGGATAATCAAAATCCCCCGATGGATGGAGGATTAGTTGAAGCCGTACGTTTGCTGACTGACATGCTTAGACAATAGCAACATCAGCAAGCACATGTACCCAGACTCGAAGTCAGGGATTGTCTGTGTGAGAAGTTCTTGATCCATCATTATCCAAACTTTTCTGGTAATGAAGAGCCACTAAAAGCCGAGAAATGGATTATGGATCTCAAAAGGACAGACGAGATCTGTGGATGTGCTAAGGACCAAAATGTTCTATATGTTGTATACCTATTCTAAGGAGAAGCTGGAATATGGTGGGATACACAAAGGCAGCTTCTAGTTAGGGAACTAGGAAGTTTGGATGCATTATCTTGGAAGAGATTTAAGGAAGAGTTGACAACGGATTCTACCCAGATTCTATCAAACAGCTAAAGGCGCAGGAGTTCGCGACTTTAACTCAAGGTAGTTTGACCGTAGAGCAGTACGCTGCTAAGTTTATGGTGTTAGGAAGGTTTGCACCACACTTGATTTCTACTCAAAGGATGCAGGCACGAAAGTTTCAAGCTGGACTTCAGCCATGGATCCATAGCCAAGTAGCTTGCCTAAGAATAAAGAATTACCAAGAGTTAGTAAACGTGGCCGCGATAGTAGAGGCTGAGCAGAGAGGTCTAGCGATCCAGATCAATACCGAATGAAAGAGAACTTCATTGTCTGCTACTGAAGAAAATCTAGAAATGAAGAAGATATCTACTGGACCAGATAAGGGAAAAGGCATCGAGACTGGAAGCTCAATACTAACCACGTACCCAATATGTGGGATGTCAGGAAAGAACCATGGAGGCAATTGCAAACTTACCTTAGGACTCTATTTCAGATGTGGCCAACCTGACCATTTGATCAAATTGTCCCAAAAGAGGCCGGAGAAATGGAACTATTCCCATTGGAGATTCCAAACCAAAGCCACGACCTCCAGTACTAGCTTAAGTGTATGCAGGTACTTCTAGAGACGCAGATGCTGACGCCCCAGGAACTAAAGGAATTGGCGCCGTCACTGGTATTTTTTTCTAAGACCTCTATATTGTTAAGCTTATCTAAGGTTGATTAGATTACAATTGATGGTACTAGTGCATTATTGATACTTTGGGTAAGTTAAATCATTGAGGTTTATAACTTGTACGCAGTTTGATTCAAGCGAGGCCCTATTTTTAGTGATTGTGGTATTGTACGTTTAGTTCGTACTCTGAATTGTTACCAGGTGGTAAGAGTAACATTTTTCATTAAGAGTATTTCTATTCATACCAGTGTAGATATGGAATACCTTTTAGTAGTACGAGGAAGGATATTCAAGGTTGATGAATTAGTATCCCAAGTATTTGGAGTTTGTTTTGATTCGAATGTTACAATGAAATTTGTGTTCGGAAGAGTACAGTGTGTGGGAGAAGCTTTGGCCTTAGTAGGATTCACTTATGATAATAGTTTTATCCAATCGCGAATAAATGGTTTCTGGCGAAGCACCGTGTTTGTGGAAACCTAGATTGCCCTTATATTGGAGACTTTTATATGGGGAGTAAAAGCTTGTCTTAAGGATTTACGTGAGCAGTAAGAACAAATTCTTTGGATTAGAGTCAGAATAAGAGGCAACTCATGATGGATAGAAGAGCTATGTTAATCATAAGAGAGAAACTCTTGAGTTGAGGTTAATAGCTGATCGTTTATCGAGGTACCATCTAGGAGGAGGAACATTTCATTTTGATTATGAAGAAGTAAGCTAGTCCAAGACAGATGGAATTCCTTGAGGAAATAGAGAATGTGATTTCAGTTGTGTACGGATTAAATTCTTCCAAAATGAACTGCATGAATACTTGAAGTTTTAGATTTAGAGAGTATGCTGGTACGACTTGACCTACCTGGTGGAAATATTCCAGTACAAATTGATATGATTTGAGAGAAAGAGAGTTAAGAATGGAAGATATATATACACGTTGTGGATAATTCTTTGAATAGTGAAGAGAATAGTGATTTATTTTAAGCAAGGATTCAGTATCCTAGAAGTC
This sequence comes from Juglans regia, assembly GCF_001411555.2. NCBI lineage: Eukaryota > Viridiplantae > Streptophyta > Magnoliopsida > Fagales > Juglandaceae > Juglans > Juglans regia. The sequence continues at coordinate 27,845 of NW_023361633.1, forward strand.
ATTAAGTTTAGGCAGTAACCTTTGGGATTGCTATACCCTAATGTTATAGTGGTAGTTATTTTGTATAACCCGGTGATGGTTATAGATAAGAATAGTGTTGACCACAAGAGGAAGACATTACCTCAAGAAGAACGAGACCTACCCCTTGGGCGTGATGAGGCATCCAGTGATGGGCAATACGTTGGTAAGCAACTTTTCCTTTTGAGCGTATTTTATGTTTGTACTTACGTCGATTTCGAGGACGAAATCTTTTTTTTAGGAGGGGAGGATGTAACAGCCCGCTAGAAATTCATTGGTGGAATTTCTATTGACTTTAGGAATCTCGTAAAAACTCCATAAGTTTTTATGAATCGACCAATCGCATAGGTTTTAATCTATCAACATAGTCAGTGTTATCACTCACTATGGTGCTAGAAATATGAGTTTTATTTATTTGAGATAGTTAGAAGTGTCAGAATGCATTATGGTCCACGCCATTAGACTCAGTGGATTATTTAGAATTTTATGGCGCAATATCCTATTTTCATAATTCTGGACGAAACGTCTGTTGAAAATTGTGAAATTATTTTTAGGGGCACTTCGAGATTGAATTTCGGTAAAAGATTTTCACTGTAGGTTAATATGAATATTTAGGAATTTTTAGTACTAAGTTTATGATTCACTTTTTCGAAGTGAATAGTAACTCGGTAAGCGCACCAATTGCAGTGTTTCGAAATCACAGTGTGGAATGTCCAAATTGGATTAGAGAAGTTTTATTTGGACACTTGGCAAGATCTTAGCCACACTTAGTGAATAATATTAGACACTTGGCACCATGAGGAATGTTTGTTGGATTTGAAGGAATCAAGGTGTGAGATCATGCCACTTAAGCAAAACCTTGTTTCATCTGCTCAACCAAATTGTGCCAGACCAAAGAGGTTTTCAATCCTAGTGAAACCCTAAATGGTGGGAATCCAATTGAAAGCCCAAAAGCTTTGTTGAAATCGAAACCCTAAACGGTTTCCCCAAAACCCTAAAGTTGGCCTCTAAACCCTTTCTAATCCGATTTCTAGTATTGTGTTTAATCACTTGATTAAATCACTTCCACATGCTATTAATCCTTCAAATTTGTGTTAGAACATCATTATCCAACCTTGTTAACCTTGAAAAATTGATTGGACCAAGTGATATTGGATTTGGGCTTGATAGCAACCCAAACCCTCTTTAAACCCCAAATTTTAGGCCCATTCGGTTTAGGCCCACTAAGGCCCACGAATTTGGTCACCATAGGATTGCTTCATGGCTAAGTTTTGTACCCCCACTTGGCTGGCCAGATCTGTACAAGAAGGTCCTAGAAGGTTCTAGAAAGACAAAGCAAAAGGGCCACCTCACTCTTTCACTCTCACACTCCACCTTGAGAAAAGATCTTGGTCTGATTTTTATGAGAAGAAAAGGCCAACACTCAACCATTCATTCAGTCCTATCACTTTACATAGCTTGTGTAAGAAGCTCTTCAGTCCACTTCCCACGAAAAGCAGCTCTCCTTTACACTTTTCCTTCATAGAACACAAAAGACACTCTCGGACAGTTTTTCGTACCTCTTTTGAATGCCTGTTTCGAAGCTTTTGTAAGTGTTTCCTCGCAATGTTTCCTTCATGAAAGTTGTTTCTTTTGGAGTCTAGTTTACGTGGATATCTTATTTGTTCCATTTGGAGATCATTTGATTGGTAAAAAGTTGTTTAGACCCCAGAAAGGTTATTCTGGGCGATAAACTGGAGAGTGTGTTATATTTTGGAGTTTTTGACCAAGCTAATGAATAGATCTTGGTCCGAAATTTTTATGGAGTACTGTTAACATGTGTATATGATTATTGGTTGAGGATTTGTTGCATGATTAAAAGTTTTGGCGAAATATTTTCTTAGGTCTAGAAACTTAGAAACTGGAAGAGGAAAAACAGTTTCTGTTTTGAGAAAGTTTAAATCTTTTATGGTTTAATCTTATTCCAATGGCTTTGATATTTTTATTGGAAGATCCTAAGCATCTTATATACATGTTAGAATGTTATTTTGAAGATATTTGATGTTAGTTTCGAACATATGAAATTTTATGGAAGGAGATATTCGGTTAGGCCAAAGTGATGATGTTCTTGGCTAAATTTATGTTTTGGTTGATGTTTACCCATGTGATCTTGAGTTTGAAGCTTGGATCTGTTTTAGGACACCTTTTTGAACCATGTGATGTTTTGGTTTGAAGATCACTTCTTTATAAGTCATGGATCAAGAGGTTGATCAAAACAAGTTAGAAACAAAATTCTGTTTTGAACTTAGAAGAGAAACCAAAAAGTTCAAGTATGGTTTTAGTGATTTTGATGACTTTTGTTCATGATTCAAAACATGATTATTCTTAAGAATATGTTATGAGTGTAGTAGAAGAAAAATTTTGGTTTAATCATGAGTTTTGAGATTTGAAAGAATTACAACAAAAAGCAAAGGAAATAGCCTTATAAGTTTCGGCCATATAGAGTTTTGATGGTTGTGTTTAGTTTTAAATTTTTCTGAATTGATTTTTGAGCTTAGGACAAAATTTACATAAGGTATGTAAATTTTGGTGATTTATGGAGTTAGGATGCAAAATCCTTATGTTAGGGGTAAAATGGTCATTTTCCCACATGTAGAGGGTAAAATGGTAATTTTACTCTAAGTTGATATTTTTCCATATTCCTAATTGTCAGTGATTAAGTTCTAATTTTTAGAAATCACTACTTTCAGTTTCCCGTGATCGCACTTGAGTTTTGCCTCGAAGCGCGAAGATCGAGGTAAGTTAGCTTTTAACTTACTATCAATTTAATGTGTATGTGTGATAAGTAAGGGAACTAAATTGTATGTATGCATGTTATCATATGTGCCATGCCAAGTCATTTCATATTTATCTATTACACAGAATTTATTCTGTCATGAATTATTCATCTGTTACACAAGATATTCTGTCACGTATTGCTATACATGCTATACACTGCAAGTATGTCATGTTAAGTTAAGTATGCCATCTGTTACATGTATTTCTTGTCATGTAATATTCATTGTCACATGTTACGCCATGTTAAGAAATGTTGTCTGTTATATGGTATGCCATGTTACGAAATGTTGTATGTTACATGTATGACATGTTATGAAATGTTCTCTGTTACATTTATGTCTCGAAGTATGTCATGTCTGTCGTCCTACGTTCATGTCACGTTATGTTACGTCAAGATTTATGTCTTTTATGTCACGTTCATGTTACGTCACGTTACGAAATGTCATGTCTGCCAGTTAAGTCATTCATGTCAATCACGACCCTAAGCGCTAGGATGGGGTAATATCCTAGTGGAACTCCTTTGTTCACGCTGGAGTGTCTAAATAGGTGTGAAATTCCCTGGGTTGACGAAGTACAGTCAACAGGTTGCGAATGGGGCCTAATTAGCTGGTCACCGGAGCGCGCCAGGCACTAACGCCGATGGTGCCACACATTATGTTACGTGTGTCCACAGCAAGTGTGGCACAAACAGATAAGTCATGGGGCCACAACAACTGTGGAGCATGAAGTATGGGGCCACAACAACTGTGGAGCATACACTACGTGAGACACAGCAATTGTGACACGTAGAATACGTGGGGCCACAACAACTGTGGAGTACGTATTAACGCACTCACAGCTGGTATAGAAACCTGTGATGTGATGCGGTAATCGGCAGGGACACACGGCTCAAGGGGACCTGTGTAGCACCCATATGGTCATGTTAATGATTAAGTTTATTGAATAAGATTCCAAGTTCAAGTCATGTTTCACGTTATGTTACGTTCAAGTTTACGTTCACGCAATCATGGTAATCCCATGAGACAAGAATATGTTTCAAGTTCATGTTATGTTATGTTCACGTTCACGTTATGTTCCAAGTTCATGTTATGTTATGTTCACGTTTACGTTATGTTCCAAGTTCACATTTATGTTATGTCATGCTCAAGTTCAAGTTCAAATTATGCATGTTCATGTTTATGCTATGTTTCAAGTCCATGTTATGTTTCAAGTCACGTTCATGCTAAGCTTCAGTTTCAGTTTAAGTTATGCCAGTTATGTTATGTTGTATGTCAAGTTATGCTATGATTACTTATGATTTGATTATGCATTCATGCTTTTACTGCCATGCATGCATCATTAACCTGTGTGGAAGTTTCCTGTTAACTTGCTGAGATTTGTAATCAAATCTCACTGTGGTAGTCCCAACTACCATTCCCCCCGAATGGTAGATTTTGCTACAGGATCTGAAGGAGAACTGGGAATCGACCAACTGGAAACGGTTGACTAAGCGATGGTGTGACGTAGATGGTAGTACATCAGTTACCTCAGATTACTACTTATATTTGTGGAGTTCAATCTCCAGCACTCTTTTGATCACAACCATATGGACTATTATTGTGATCTCAGTTGTTTAGTATGTCATTATGTATGAAGTATGTTTTAAGTATTTGGGATATTTCGGTTTGGTGCATAGTATTGCTAAAAAGAAAAATTATCCGCTGCGAATATTGCATAATGCTAGATGCACGTTAGGAATATTGCATCTTATATGTCATGAACGGGGGCAGGTAACCTTGTGTTGCATGTCTCGACGCTTCAAATGTCCGTCCGATCCCAAGCGGAATTTGGGGGCGTCACACCTTGAACCTACAATCAATTTGAAAACTCCCCAAGAAAACCAAAATCAAGTCAATGGATGGAGAACCTAGACCCGTTGAGAACTTGTTTCAAGAACATAGATTATATTAAAATCTAGACCAGTTGAAGAACATGTCTCAAGAATCCTGATTACAGGGAGGAATGCCACAAAGGTTGTGATTTACTTTTGATAAGTTCAAAAGTTTAATCAAGAAAAAGAGGAGTAAAACTCAACTCACAATGAATAAATTCATCAAATTTCATAAACTTCTAAAAATGAGGCTATAAAGAGTATTTAAACCAAAACCTAATTAAAGCCCTAGCTAAAATAAAGCCCCTTTTACCCAAAATGCCTCTGGATGAACAGTGCAGCAACTACAGTAACGCTACAGTAACCTCTTGAAACCCTAGTTCAATAAAATAATAACTTTCCCAACATGTCCTTGCATAGGTCCCCCCTTAAGTCATTCCGGTAATAAACTCAATTATTCTAAACTAATAAAATAAGTCCTTTAAATGAAATAAACAAGTTGAAAGCCTACAAGTGCCCAAAGCCTTTAAGTCATGTTGTTGCCCTCTTCCATAGCTTATCAAATGAAACAAAACTAGACCTTCATCCATCAAGCCCATCTTGAATATTAGGCTCTTGCTAAACTCGTCCCTTGGTTCCACACATCTCCATCACGCTCGATCATTCAGAAATTTGCCTTCAGCGTAGTAAGTAAATCCCTAGATCGACCCTTGATATTTCTAAGATGGAATTATCACTAACTTTGCTTCAGTCTGGTTGTGTTGGGATATTAACGATGTAGTTGTTATCGGAATTGTGGGTAGAGGGTCAGATGGAGATGTGTGAAATTGTGACTTTTGTGTTGTAGTGTGTCATACCCTGCTCCTTTCTTCTTATGTACGCTTCTTCTTTCTGACGTATGTTCCGTCTTTATGACGTAAGCAAATCCCGAGGGCAAAGATTTTGTAAATTGTCTGCCCCTTCTATATAGAGACTGCGAGACTCGTCATACGTGCCAAACCATGATGGCTTGTTCGAAAGATATTGTGTGACTTCTAGGGCACGCCCATTGTTTTAAATATACTGGAAATATTTATAAAGAGTATTTCCAGTGTTGTTGAACTAAGCTTGATTTTAAATACGACAATTATAATATTCTTGAAGAGCTCCAAAAATATTATAATTGCCAGAAATCATTTTAATATCATTATTAAAATGATTTCAACTATTTAAGGTAGTATGGGATTTAAATTATGTTGAAAGCTTTTATTAGTCAAATGGTTTTACTCTCTCTAATATGTTAAGTGAGACTTCATCATTTTATTAATGATGATATTCTACCTTAATTCCTCTAAGCGCTTTTAATTAAGTTAATGTTTTACGCATTTTCAAATCAATATTTGAGATCCACCGTTAGATCGTTACGTGGATCCCCGGACGAAGGGACTGGGTTAAATACCCAGACCCCCTCTCTTTCTCCCTCACTTTTCCCGTAACTCTCTCTCTCCTCCCTCTCCATAGCGTCTGCAGTACGCGGCTTCTCTCCACGCCAAACAGCTCCATGCCTCAGCTCGGCGCCGCCGTGCGTCGCCAGCCCTCACCGCCGGCACCACCAGCTCCACCTCACGCCGACGAGCCTCCCCAGCCCAGCCCCTCTCTCTCACGCTCGCCCCCTCCTTTGCGCACGTGCACCATACCCATGAAAATGGGTTCACACGACTTCAATGCCACCGAAGCTCCTAGCACCGCTGTGCGCGACCACCCTGGCCACCGGACACCACCACGAGCTACTCCTGGTCTCCCCCTTCCACCTCCACCTAACCCAAGGCCCATAGCCTCCCTCCACCTCATGGCTTCTTCCTCCTCTCAAGCACGGGTTGCACACCGTGCACCGCCACCCATGATAGATGACAGCCACCTTGAGCCTCCTCAGGCCGCCACCAAGCCAACCCAACCACCTACGGCCCTGATCTGCTACCCACGCATGCACACTCTCTCTCACTCTCCCATGGCCTCTCATCCACTTCACGGCCATGAACCGTGACCGTGAGCCACCATGGCGCCACCCCGGTGCCACCACGAGCTCCACCAGCAACCCCTCAGCCCAACCCTAGGTTCAAACCACCACTTTGAGTGGTGGTTAGTCACTGCATGTGATGGACAGCCACTGCGCGTGGCTGACCGCCACTGTACACGGTTAGATCCGCCGTGTTATGCTCCTTGCCATCATCACAAGACCACCATGAGCCCTTCCAAGACCACACCTAGCTATGCAAATGCCTAAGCAGTCACCGTACGCTGTTTAGCCACCACGTACGACCCTTTCGACGTTTTTGTCCGTGACGGTCAACGAGCAACGCACGGGTTATCCCGTCGATGGTATAACTCTCTATCCCTCGTATTTATGTTAGATATTGATTAGTTGACTAGGTTGTGGACTATGTTGTTGGTATTGTAGAGTTGTGGCATTGTGGTGTGGTGCTGTGTAACGAAGTGTTGGGCATTCTGTGTAGTGAAGTGTTGGGCATATCTATGTTGTATGGAGGTGCATTGTGCCGTGTAGTGCGCTGTGATGTGTTGGGTGTAGATGGGAAGTGTTGTGGATTGTGCCATGTATTGTGGTTGGGGAATATATGCTGTGTTGGTGACGTGGCAGATGGAATGGGAATAGTACACGTGGAGTGTACTTTGTGTGTGGCGTAATGTGTGACAAGGAGAGTATATGTAAAATATACCCTCCTGACGTAGTGTGGAACAGGAAGAGTACACGCTGAGTGTACTCTGTGTGGGGTATGGTATATGAAGGGAGTACATATGGAATGTACTTCGTATGATGGGGTGATGCACCATGTGGCAGATATGCTATAATAGTGATGTGGCGTAATGTATGTGAATGGAGTACACGTGGAGTGTACTCCATGTGGTGGAGCGATGCTCCATACGGCAGGTACGCCATAGTGGTAATGTGGCATATGTAAAGGGAGTACACGTGGAGTGTACTCCATGTGGTTGAGTGATACACTATGTGGCGGATATGCCATAATGGTGATGTAACGTATGTAAAGGGAGTACACGTGGAGTGTACTCCATGTGTTAGAGTGATGCACCATATGGCGGGTATATCATAACGGTGATGTGGTGTAGTGTGCATGAAGGGAGTACACATGGAGTGTACTCCATGTGGTAGAGTGATGTACCATATGGCGAGTATACCATAATGGTGATGTGGCGTAATGCATGGGAATGGAGTACACATGGAGTGTACTCCATGTGGTGGAGTGATGCACCATATGGCGGGTATGCCATAATGGTGGCAGCGACACTCCGTGTGGCTTGTTGTAGAGATAAGGATGGTTATGTGGTTTATGGGCATGGAACATGATGGGTAGTGTCGGGAACTGTGGAACAGTGTCCCGAAGTAGTTATGGCGTAGCCTATAGCCTAAGGTGGCAAGTGTCACCATGATGGACTTATGGCTAGGAGTATGCGTGAAGTAGCAAAATAAGTATAAGAGTGCGCAGCGGAAGCATTACTAAGGAATGTCACGAGGTGACATAACTATTGATAGTTGTGCTTGCGATGGATGAAGTAGCGGAACAAGTGTAAGAGTACGCAGCGGAAGTTTGACTAGGCAACGTCACGAAGTGACGTGGTTATTGGCAGTCATGCTTATGAAGGGTAAGATGTTAGAGTATAGGAATGGCGTAACAGAAACGTGATGAGATGTCATGATGTGACAGGAGTACATGAGGAACCGTACTCGTGATGAGTTAGGAGTTGACGTAGCAGAATGTTGGGTAACGTGACAAGGTCACAGTGTAGCTCTGGAGCAATCTTGGGCTATGTGACGTGACATAAGGCGTAGTTGTGAATGGAGTCTTGTCATGTTAAGTGTTGGGATGAACTGTCAAAAGGGACGGGTAGCATGAAGAATCATGCTAGTCGGGTTAAGAGAAGGTTGATATCGGAGTATGGCCCTTGTCCCTACGAGCAGGTGATCAACATGTCATATGTTGATCTTAAGTGATGAAGGGGTAAGGTACATGTGTAACATGGTGAGACACATGTGTCGAATGGATTCACCATATGTAATGGGTAATCTGTCATGAGCATAGTTGCACGGTGCTTAAGCCTAGGAGTCGGGTTAGAGTTGTGTGGCTTGTATGGATGGGAACGAAGATTTAGTGTGGGCTAAGATGCATGAAGGTAGTGACGGATGCATTGTTAGGATTGAGATGCGTGATTCCATCGGTCGGAATCATGCATCGGAATGTGATTGTAAGAAGAGTAAGACAAATGTCTTAGTGTCTTAATCCTAAGGTGAATAATAGGTTCACTTTAGTGGATGAGCACTCGAGACAAGACTTTGAGTTGGAAGATGTGGTGACCGTAAGTGGTCCCCGAAGGGTTTAACATAGTAAAGAGCATGTAAGTGCACGGGATAGAAGGAGAGTGTTCTAAGTGATGTGTAGTTCTATTTATAATTCAAGTTGCTTATGCATTAGATAGAGAGTAGCGCTAAGGTATGTGTATACATGTAGGTTGCCATCTGACAAGCACATGAATGGACTGAATGATATGCAAGTAGCATGGAGTCCAGGTAAGTGTTACGTTCATACTCTTCTAGAGTCTTTATAAGATAAAAGAAAATGAAAACGAAAGATTTTCCTTTATGACGCTTTAAGAAAAGACTAAAAACGTTTTACGAAAGAAAATGCTAAGTGTTCAAATGTATAAGTATGTACGGCCCCTCCTTGGTAGCCCCTGTTTACGCACCCAAAGTATTAATTGTACGCATGTGAATGGATGACTTGTATCTATTGTTTGTATTTTCTAAGAGAAAATCCATAAATTGATGAAAATACATGAAAGGCATGACAACGAATGCTTTTATGGATCCTACGAACCGATGCTTTCATGTGTGCCACGAGGTGATGCTCGTGGATACCATGAGAGACAATGTTCAAGGTGACGCTTATGAATGCCATGAAAGCTGACGTTTAAGCCCATGTATGTTCTTAAATGAAGTTTTCACGAATGAACTGTTAAAGAAAGGATAGAACTGAAATGAACTGAAAAATGAAAAGACGATTTTCGGGCCGACGCCCCAAACGATGTTTATCCATGAAAAGAAATGTTTTCTCATGAAAAGAAAGGACTATTAAATGAAAGAATGAACTGAATGAAGCTCCAGCTGTCTAGAGCTGATGAACGAATGAATGAAAAGCAAGAAAGAAAGAAATGAAAGCATGAATGTATGAAGATACGTAACGGCCACATGAATGAATGAAAAAGGTACCAATGAAAGGGCAGATTGCAATGCCGGGTAAGTAGTACTGGAAGTGCACCCAGTGCTACCCCCTATGAAAGGGATTCTCAACCCGTGGCCATGGACGGAATCCGGGTCCAAAGGAAGACTGCTAACCCCAACACACGGGGCGTAATAGTGTGTACTAGCCTATGAAAGTGATAAGAACGAACGGATGTATGCATGCATGTACGAACGCACGAATGCACGAACCTTTAAGAAATGAAGGCACTGATGGGGGACACGTTTTAAAGAAAGGAATGCCTTTTGAAAGAAAAATCCCGTCCAGTGACGTTTTCAAATGAACGCACGTATGCACGTAAACATCCATGAACTCTTGAAGAAATGAAGGCACTGACGGGAGAAAAGTTTTACGAACAGGAAGCCCATGTTTAAAAGAGAAAAAACCCCGTCCAATGAAGTTTTCAAATGAACGCACGTAAGCATGTATGCATGCATGTAATAGTATGTACGAATGATGAATGCATGAATGAAAACCTATATTGTTATATTTTAACTGTATGAAGTAATGCTTACGAGTTTTCGACTCATTTTAGTTTTATGTATGTCCCTCCCCCCATAGGAACTGCATGATCAGGACGGACACAACCCATGGGGAAGAGCATGGAAGTCTAGGCACGAGTTTTAAACGTATGAGAGGGCTTTTTATTTCAAGATTTATGTTTTCCGCTGTAAACCTCTTTTATCGTCAAAGCACATTTTAATTTATAAACGTGGAGTCTTGCACCCTGGGTATGCAAGTGAAAAGTTTTGAATTGGACGGTAATTTCCGTCATCCTTTAATAAAAATATTTTGTAAAAAGTCTCACCACAAGGACGGGCGTTACATAGTGTGGTTGACTGATTTGTGCTATGCCAAGCCATCCAATAACTGCCTTACATGCATTTGTATATTAGTTGTTATTAATATCATCCATCATTTATTCAATTGTGCTATGTTCTATGTTATGCTGCAAAATCTAAAAAATGGATTTTTGCTGTCATCGAAAATATAATTTTTGTGTAGGTGCATGCGTATCACGGCCCCAAGCCGAGATGGGGAATTATCGTTGTGGAGCTCCTATGGTCACTTGAGAGCGTATAAAACTGAGTGATGTCCCCTGGGCAATAGTCAGGTGACAACAGGCTTGGCTAAGACGGTAACGCTCTTGGCCCCATATGATAAGAATAATGGTAGGTGGCGTATGAGATCCCACATTGCTTGGGAATGAGAAGTTCTTGCGCTTTATAAGGTTCCAATGGGGCTCCAATTGTATCATTGACTAGTCATTTTGGAGTATAAGACATGTTGTTTGGGCCTTCTATTGGGGTGTTACAAATGGTATCAGAGCTTATCCCAAGCATAAATGTGAGACTTGAGCCGTGCCACCTACAACAGGTAGGCCCTACAAGGTCGTCGAGAATTTAAGGGGGATAGATTGTGATACCTCATATGATAAGGATAATGGTAAGTGGCGTATGAGATCCCACATTGCTTGGGAAGAAGAAGTTCTTGCTCTTTATAAGATTCCAATGGGGCTCCAATTGTATTATTGACTAGTCCTTTTGGAGTATACACCATGTGGTTTGGACCTTCTATTGGGACGTTATAGTACAACTTCGTGGCCAATCTACTGGTGGGGGCCTTCCATTGGGCGTTACAGTATGAAGTCACATGCGCGGTTGTTACCTGTTGTGTGACAAAGGGAGCCAGAGTGTGCTAGTGGTCCCGAGGGGAGTCCATGATGCACACTGTAATAAATGGTTGAATATTAGATTTAAATGAGGGTTTTTTGGAGTGAGTGGTTATCTTTTTTTATAAATGATTTATTCTTGTAAGGTCTCAAACGGGGATTTTGGGAAAGTCTCTTATTACTGCAGTGCATGTTTGTTTGTATGTTTTCATGTTTGAAATTCTTGGTTGGTGATCTGTTGATTTATTTGCTAAGATTGTAAGATGTCATTGTGGTATTCCCACCTATGCTTCTGTTTCATGGAATCGTAGATTTTGATGTAGAGGACTTGTTTGAGCGTGATGAACCGACCCCACCTGAGGAGTGATGACCTAGGGCTATTTCTGTTGTAGTGGATAGACTACTATTTCTTTCTTTTTTTGATTAGCTGAATGACTGTAATACCTTTATGGAGGATTTCCTATTGGGTTGTATTTTAAATTTTCTGGTACTTTTTAGACTATTTTATTTTATTTCCCGCTGCATTTATAAACTGTACACAATTTACATGTCCGCAAACAGTTTCACTTGGTGATGGGGTGTGTGACCCGAGAGGCCATCAGCCCGGTGTCACGACTCCTTCCAAATCACACATGAGGTTCAAGGGCACCACACCAATTGTTTTTCAACTGCCATGTTTTTTATCAGTCAGTTACCCCCCATGGCTCTTCACTTGCAATCATCTTTCTTCTACCTCTATGGACATAATTCTGATTACTCTAGTCTGCTTGTATTGGGCTCCCGTCGTTTCCCTCTCCTTGAGAACTATCTTGATCACAAATTAGCTCCAAAGTCCTTACCATGAATTTTCTTGGGGTACACCACCAAACATAAGGGCTACAAATGCTTTTATCCTTCATCTGGTCACATCTACATCTCATGGCATGTGGTGTTCGATAAGTCAGTTCTCTCATATTGGTCACTCCTCCTCGGCGCGTCTTCCACTTTTGGCTCATGCACCCCTAGTCTCCACACCAAAGCTCTTAGGCCCGACCTCTTCCTCTGTGCCTACCCCTTTGCTTGATCTGATCGTGGATTCAAACACCTTAGTCCCTGTTGCTCCTTCTGCTTACTCCTAGTGTCCATCAACTCAACACCAAATAATTACTGGGCTAACATTCACAAGCCCAATCCCAAGTATCAAATTCTACATGTAGCTCATACCACTTCCACCATTCCTGCAGTGCTGCAAACTATCATCTCTACTCAACGTCCTTGCCAAAAACCACACATGGACCCTTGTACCCTCTCAAACTCACATGAATGTTGTTGGCTATAAAGAGGTATACAAAGTCAAACTTTGACCAAATGGCTCCCTTGAGCACCTCAGAGCTGGCTTAGTTGTCAAAAGGTTCCATCAAATTGCTGGACTTTATTTTTCGGAAACTTTCCCTCCTCTAATCAAGCTGGAAAGTATTCGACTTGTCTTCAAATTCTCCAACTTGATGTCAAGAATGCATTCCTCCATGATTTTCTCAATACTTTAGTTTATATGTAACAGCCACCAGGTTTTGTTAACTATTGTCACCCTCATCGTGTATGCAAACTCATTCGTGCTCTCTACGGTCTCAAACAGGCTCCTCGTGCCTGGTTTGACTGTATGAGCACCTTCCTCCTACAACTGGGTTGCTATTACAACACCTTCGATCCTAATCTTTTTTATCTTGACTCTACTGAAGGTGTGACACCCCGGATTTTCGCTAAGATTCCATTTGTGATTCTTGTGGATATTATTTACCTATTTATTTATTTATTTGTTATTGGCTAAGTGTTGAAAGAATTCTTTAGGCCACTTTCTATTTTTGTTGGATTGGATCTTGGAGTTCTAGGTTGAAAAGCCCACAAGAGAAAAATAGTAGGAAAGGTCCATAGGAATTCGGCCCTTTAAGGACTTTGGCTTTGGAAAACTCAAGTTTACCCTCTAGGCAAGGAGATGGCGCCACTTGGCTTCAAGAAGAAGTTTTTGGTCATTTGAGGAAAAGCACTTCTCATTCGAAACCTTGAAGGCAAGGATGAAACTTGTCAAAGCATGCATTGGGTTTCTAGAAGAAAAAGTGGAAGAAGCAATGGAGGATTCGGTTTCTAGAAGAGTTGGCCAAGTGTCATGTATGCAAATGAAAGGTGAAGAGTTGTCTTGGGAAATGGCAAAATCTTGCTTGGGAAGATAAGGACCTACACGCCTATAAGGATTCTAGAAGAATCTTGTGAAGGGCACACTTGAGGTGGACAACAAGGGCAAAGGGGATTTGTGCATTTTGCCACCCACATTGACCAATCACACAATATCCAAGACATTGGTAGAAGGAATATCTTCTTGGGAAGAGATGAGCTCTTCGGCCAACCCACCCATATGCCTACACCATGCCACATGGCGTGAGTTTGAAGTTCCAAGATAGATTGCATATGGAAGTTGTAACACCCTGTATTTTAGTGTATTTTTAATGAGAGAATATTTTTAATTATTCAGAAATCTATTCTCTTGTTTTAAAATTATTGGATTTTTAGTTGGGTTATTTTTATGATTTTTAGTTTACGAAAATTATTTTTGAAGTGTTTTCTCTAAATTAATTATTGTTATGCGTTTAAATTTCTTCTCAAATTAAATTAACTTATTGTTGGGTTTAATTATTTATTTTCATTTTAATCATTATGTTTGAATTATTTTATTTCACTTACTGTTTTAAAATCGTTTCCGTTGGATCATTTTTGTGACCCAATATGTGAGGATTGGTCCTCATTTCTTTCCCTACATTTTCTCTTTCCTCTTTTCTTTTTCTTCTTTTCTTCTTTGCCTTTCTTTCTTTCTTCTTTTCTTCCCTGGCCTCTTCTCGCGCGCGCACGATTCTCCCCCTCCCTCTCTCCGTCCGTTCCTTCATCCACCCAACCCCGCCGCCTCGCTCCACCGTGCGCGACACTGCCCGGCCCACCATCCTCCCCAGCCACCGGCGACCACTCCTCTGTAGTCTCAACCCCAACCGCGCTGCCGTTAGCTCCCACGTGCATCACCAAGCCGCGACACTCCTTGTGCCGCCATCGCACCACCTCCGGCCACCATCTTCTCACCACATCATCCTCAACCTCCTAGCAACCCAATGGACCCAACCCCACCTCCGATCTGTCACCGATGAAGCCCCACCATCAATATTTCCATTTTGGGTATTTTTGCACTTCAACCACCCTTTGTGCCGCCACCCACGGCCAACCACCACCACCACTAGCTTCACCGACATCCCTAGGCCCTACCCTATCAATCTCGGATCTTCGTTTGTACCTGTTCAAAAGCGAGTCTTTGAGACCCACGGCCACTGTGCATTTGGCACTATTTTATTGCTGGATTGTCGCTTCTCACAGCTCCGTGATCTTTCAAAAATTATATTATGGCATTGTAAGTATTTTCCAAAGAACTCTTGTGATTTAAATGTATTTTGCACTAACTTATTACACTGTATTGAATTATTGATTGGTTTCGCCGGACTGAGTTCGAGGAGTACGAGGGTCGGTTAGATTGGATGATAGAGTTGTTTGTGTGATTGGTTTATGCTACGAGATTTGTTGTCTATTTCGGATTTGAATATTAGTGTTTTGTATTTGACGTGGGTTATGGTGGATATTGGTGATTGTAGGAAGTGATGATATATTTTGGGATTATGAAAGTTTTAGGTTTTTAGGAATTAAAATAGGTTATTTAAGAAGCTTAGGCTTAAATATCGAAATCCGTGATTGATTGGAAACTTACGGAAATTATGTGATTATTTTTATAGGTGACGATTTATAGTCAACTCGACATTTTTGAGGAAAATTCTGAAAAGTTAAGTTGTCCAGGTAAGCGGGGTTCATATGCTAGATTTGCATAAAAATAAAATAGACTGAGGTTGATTTTTGAAAATATGCATGTTTTGTTATGAAAAGAGATTTGAACTACCTCAGTTATTTGTTCTGCATTACTCATGAGATTCTGTTTAATAATAAAATATTTTCTGGCATGACTGGTATAGACATGAGCTATTTTGCATTTTACTTCTGAATTGTGCAAAAGAGAGCGAATACGAAAGTTTGTGCATAAAATTATGTTTTGTGATTTCTGAAAACTCTGTTCTGTTTTGAAGATGTTCTGTATTCTGATATGATGTAATTTCTGAAAACTTTGGGCATGACATTCTGAATCGGGATGTGGTTTGTGGATGGTGACCTATTTGACCTACCACGGGTGCTAATAGTAGTTTCTGTTTGGGTTGGTACCAACTGTTCTGTTTCTGATGCACCCACTTTGGAAACAAAGTGGTTTTCTGGTGGTCTTTCCTGTGTGCACACTCGAGGCTCCGAGAATAAATAAGGGGAAGATTCACATTCTGTTTTTGCTCGGTTAGCTACCGGGGTTTGCACAACCCTACCACGGGAGTTAAACATGGCCTCTGATGCGATATGATGCTCTGGTACGATGGTGGTCAGTTATGTTATGCCAAAAGAATTTGAATAAGAATATTTTTGAACTTTCGCTCTGATATTTTTATAACATGTTCTGACTCTACATTCTGAAAATAAAGTGTTTTGTTCTGCATTCTGAAATCTGTAAATGCTCATGTTTGCATACTAGTATATGTTCTCTGCTTACTGAGTTGTTGATAACTCACCCCCTCTTATCTCCAATATTTTCAGATGATTTTTAGATATTTCAGCTGAGGATCAAGCTATAAAGAATTGGGTGAGATGACTTAGGAATAGTGGATTAAGAATATAAAGTTTTCGATGAGTATTGGTGATTTTTGATAATTATATTGTTGAAATGCGAGTTTAAGTGACATGTAGAGAAGTTGGTAATTTTTGGGGTTACTGTATTGAGGACTTTATATATGAGTATGTGTGGTTGATTAAATTTAAAGTGCTTACGTTTGACTTGAAGCTTTTGGAAGGGTATTAGTAATGTTGGAGTTGATTATCATATAATATGAGTTAACTCTCCGGACCCTCAGGGATGGGGCGTTACAGAAGTGGAACCTAGGGAAGAAGCACCTAGGTTAGCACATTGGTGCCACTTGGCAAACATGCTTGAAGGTTTCTAGAAGTAAGAAGATGGAGGAGCATGCAGGGTTCAACACACACCTATGGCACATGCCCATTTCACCTACCCACATGGCACATGTCTCACATGCACACCTCACCTAGATACATTGAACCTGGATGTAAAGGTAGATGAGAAAAATGAGGGGACGTGGTTTCAGGAATCCCAATGGACTACACAAGCACCAACAAGATTTTTGTGAGTTTCAAGGAGTTGTGCACGCCAGTCACCCTCCCAAACACCTCCACCTCACGCCACTTGTTCTTAGTGATGAGTTCCAACAAGATTTTGCATAAGGAAGAAAAATATGAGATTTTCTAAAGGATTTACATTGGAACACTAAGAGACTTTTAGATCCCTAAGCCACACACCCACCCAAGTTATTTTCTGACATTTTGTCATTTGTCATTCATGCATAAGTAGAGGAAAAGGTTCTAGAAAGAAGTGGAAGAGACAATGCAAGAAAATTACCCTTGTACCCCTAGGGTTTCGGCCACCACATTACCATATGTCATGTTTTGAGTTCTTGAGTAGCATAAGGAAGTGGGAGATCACCTAGGAACATGCATAGGAAGAAGAAGCTTCATGCTTAGGGAAGCATAAGGGACATGCATGGGGAAAAGTAAAGACAGATGGGAAAAGGAAGAGGTGCATGGGAAACGGGAAGGACGCATGGGGAACATGCACCCACATCCTACATGCCTTATGCCACTAGGCAAGTATGCACATGTCTACAAGGTTCAAGCCTAAGGTTAGGATTTATCAAATGACAATTTTGCCCTAGAGATTCATTGAATCTAGACCATATAGGGGAGTATGCGCAAGGAGCCTCTTAGGATTTTGAATTTTGACAAGAAACCATACCACATATCACTCATGCAGAGGATCTTTTGAATTTTCCAAGGAGAGACAATGGAGGGGCTTTGACACATGGAGTCCATGTAAGGATATCCTTAGATTTCCTAAGAAAGTGAAGAGGATTTCAAATTTTCAAGGAGTCACGTCACTTGGCAAGATTATTCTTTCCAAGAATACTTTGTGCTTCCTATAGTCTAGAAAATGCACCACTTGTCCCACATGTATCAGAAAAGGTGCCACTTGTCCCACTTGCATCAACTAGTGCGCCACTTGTCCAACATGCAAACCCTCCATATACCATTTGTACAACATGCAATAGCTAAAAATCTAAGGCCATCCACTTGGCAATAAAGCTGAAGCAACAAGAAAGAGAGTTTGGGCTAGTTTTAGTTTAAAAACACCCCTTCATCTTCTGATTTGGGGCTTTACATGAAATTCTCACCCTATTCTCCTATTTTCCTCTCCATTCATGTACACACCCAAAACTCTAGCTACACCACATTCGAATCAAGAGCCTAACACACTACAATGGTGAAAACCGAGAGTTGTTGATTAGAACAGTGCAAACCGAGCCTCCTCTTCAAGATTTTCGACATACTCTTTATAAGCAAATAAAAGTTTGTAAGTATACACTCAACTTGCTATTGGTTAATACTTGTATATATTTGCGTAAATTCTTTCATTATTATGTTTGTTTTGATTGCTATCACGACTCCAAGTGCTAGGACGGGAGAATGTTCTAATGGCTTCTCTATTCACTTTGGAGTGTTTAAGAATAGAGTGATAATCCCTGGGTCGGCAAAGAACCGTCGACGAGCCTCGAATGGATTATTTTTAAAGAATGCTAGAGTGAGGAAGTGCCTAACGCTAGTGGTTGCATAAGACATGTAACCCGACAAAATAAGGTCGCGTTAATATGAAATCTTTGTTTATGATGTATTCATCACGGTGCACAGATTTTTGATGGTGCGGTACCTAGTAGGTTCATGCGATACTAAAGGGAACTATGTTGTGTCCACCCTCTGAAACAAGGATAAGAACTCATAAGTTAAGGATGACTTGATGAAAATCTCATGATATGATAAAGATCTTAATGAGAATCTCGTGATATGATAAGGATCACTCGATGAAAATCTTGTGATATGTTTTGATAAGACAAGTTCTAATTAAGATCAACATTAAAAAGAAAGTCAAAGAAGTTTTCTAAAAATGTTAAAGTCTTTGTTACAAGTCTTTTGAAAATGGTCAAGTGCATAAGTAAAGTTCTGGTCAAGTCATATATCAAGTACATGTCCATACACACATTCCATGATATACCTCTTGTATGCTTGTGTTAACTATTGTATGTTACGTGCTTATTTGCTGAGATTTTTTAAAATCTCACCGTAATAGTTTCCACTACCATTCCCAAACCAATATAGTAGAACTTTTAGCAGGATCAGGAGTAGAGAGTCAGGATGATGATGAATGCTAAGGATGTGCTAAACTCGGAGACAAAATGGATTTAGTCATGACCTACTTGGACATAGTTGAGATTAGAAAGATGCTTTAATGATTTCTATGTTAAGGCCTTTTTATAACACTTGTCATGTTAAAGTGTAAACAAAGAGCTTGATACTCTATTGCTAAAAAATGTGATTTAAAGCTATGAATGAAGAAGTTTGGATATTAGTTTATTTTGGTACAACATTTAAATGACTTATTCTGCTGTGATTTATTGCATACTGCTAGTACACATAGGTGCATTACATCTTATATGTGATGTACGAGGGGTATGTAGTCTTGTGTTACATGTCCCAACGTTTCAGTCACCGTTCAATCCCAAGCAAGGGTGGGGGGCGCGGGCGCCACAGAAGGACACATGGTTCTTTTGTATGTTGACGAAATGGTGCTTACAAGTGACAACCCCTCAAAGATTGATTGGCTTGTCTCTCAACTGGCTATTGAATTCTCCATTAAGGATTTGGGTTAACTACACCACTTTCTTGTCATTCAAGTCCATTGCTCCCCTTAGGGCCTCTTTCTCTCTCAAGCCCATTTCACCCTTGATCTTTTGGACCGTGCTTCCTACGGTTCTGCAAGCCTAATGCCATGCCTTCCAAAGGGTGGATTGTCTCCTCGATTGAACTATACTCGGATCCAACCCTCTATCATGGTCTCGTTGGCAGTCTACACTACCTCACCAAGCCAAGCCAAATTTGTCCTATACTGTCAACTGTGTCTACCAATTTCTACATGCTCCCACCATGGTGCACTTTCAACTAGTCAAACGAATTCTTTGCGTCCATGGCACAGTTCACCCCGGCTTGCGCCTCCACTCGGCCTGCACCCTTGATCTTTATGCTTTTCTCAACGTCAACTAGGCTAGTTGCCCACACCACTCCACCATTGGCTTCTGCATTTTTCTTGGTAGCCATTGCATCTTCTGGAGTGCAAAGAAACAAACCATTGTGACCCGTTCTAGTGCCGAAGAGAAATATCGCTCTATGGCCTCCACTGTTGTCAAACTTACCTACCTCTCCTTCGTTCATTGTGACCTTAGCATTCGTTTATCTCGACCCCCTATCCTTTATTGTGACAACGTTAGCACCCTCCAGATGCTTGTAAATCTTGTTTTCCACGCCCAAACTATACACATGGAACTTGACTATAATTATGTTGGCAATAAATTTGCTCTAGTCACACTTGAAGCCCACTTTGTTCCTTCCTCACATTTTTATCAAACCGCTTGCCAAGTCCATAATCTACGGCCCAAAATTTCTATGGATCCTCGGTCAAGTTTGAGGAGAATGATAACCATAGTCCCCAAGAAGACAACATCTGAAAGCACACACCAACCTGATTTCTGGAGCATTAGCTTTTCATGTTCCTCAATTACAACCTTAAAGTGATCACCTGCGATCCCTGTATTTTTTAAATGTACAACGCTTGTTTTCCTCGTATAGTTTCTACTGCTTGTAAAGTCAACATGTATATATTGCTTCTATTTAAATGAAAGACGTTCTTTTTTTGTCCTGATCGTCTTGATCACTTTCCCCGGAAGCTAAGATCTAGTTTGTTTTTGTATATCGAATTAAATGATAATAAGATGAGTTGAGATTAAAATTAAAAATTAAATAAAATATTATTAAAATATATTTTTTTAATATTATTTTTATTTTAATATTTAAAAAAGTTAAATTATTTATTTTATTTTATATGAAAATTTGAAAAAATTATAATAATGAGATAAATTAAAACGAATTGTAAAAACGAATGATGGCTAAATCAAATGGCTTGAAGGGACACATGAAGTCTTGTCATTGTCTGCTTTAACAGGGGCAAATTTGTAATACTTCCAACATAAGAACCTAATTTTTTTTTTTTAACAAGACAAACTACATTCATCTGAAAAAATAGCTACAAGGCATCATGCTCAATGATATGTGAAACCACTTCAGGGATTGAGTTCCACCAAACCATTAAGTCCTCTAAATTTGACACTGTTAAAAGCTTAAATTAAAATATAGAAAACTAGATTGAAACGTAGAGCACTAGTAGTGGACTTGCTAAAATCAAATTTTACCTAAAGAATAACTAAAGTGTAAAATAAAGTGTAGTAATGGGCTAGCTAAATGTACAGTAATTTTAGCTTTAGATTAATTGGCTGGCTAAATTTATTGAGCTAAATGAGGCTAGCCAAATATTACTTTTGAC
>NW_023361634.1:0-222 GCF_001411555.2 Juglans regia
ATTAAATTAGCCAAAGGTGTGCGTTCATGAGCCCACGCTAAAGTTTCAATCAATTCTTGCCAATATCCACGCCAGGAAATTAAGAACATAAATCCAGTAGCCCCATTACACAAACCCTAAGCCCCAAACCCTAAACCCTAAAACCAACCCTAAACAATAAAGCTTATGAGGTCATCCATGTGCTAGCATTCCATCGTTTTCTTGTGGGCGCATATACAGGTG
>NW_023361635.1:0-204 GCF_001411555.2 Juglans regia
AACAAGATAGTGGCCGTACAATACATGACGATTCTTCCCAAACGTAATTTTTTTATTCTTTTTAATTAGTTTAATTTATTTTTTATTTTTATTTAGGGAATAATATATATAATATAAATTTTTTAAGCTACTAATTTATAACAAGCTAAATCACAAGTCTTCTTAATCCCCTCAACTTAAAGTTTCTTTTTGGTAATCCAGTTA
>NW_023361636.1:0-219 GCF_001411555.2 Juglans regia
ACACTTTCACCATCGTGAGACTGTGAGCGGTACTTTCATCGCATCGTGCTCTTGATTTGGGATGCTCAGCCTATCTCGAATACACCACACACTTTCCTGCTTCATGGCGTCCAGGAGTCCCTCTCTAGCGGAGCTGGAGGCGCAGAAGTCTCTACCGAAGCTAGATGCGCAAGGGATGTGACTCCATCGAAAACATTTAGATATCTTGGCCTCCGTTGG
>NW_023361637.1:0-237 GCF_001411555.2 Juglans regia
CATTAGTGCTGGTATGATCGCACCCATCAAACTAATTACTTAAAATTCATATAATCCTTGAGCGACATACTAGCGTCCTTCCGATCCCAATCCAAACGGAGATCTGATCGAAACCCATGGCTACGCGATGGGCAGGGCGAGATTTCCCGAAAAATCCACTCCCGAGTGGTCCTTCTTGTCAATTTATCTCGCAAGGCGGAAAAAACAAAAACGAGGGGTGCAACACGAGGACTTCCC
>NW_023361638.1:0-215 GCF_001411555.2 Juglans regia
AGTGGATTTTTAGGAAAATCGCGCCCTGCCCAGCGCGTAGCCAAGGGTTTCGATCAGATCGCCGGTTCGCATTTGGATCGAAAAGACGCTAGTACGTCGCCCTAGGATTATATGAATTTTGAATAATTAGTTTGATGGGTGCGATCATACCAGCACTAATGCACCGGATCCCATTAGAATTCCGCAGTTAACCGTGCTTGGGCGAGAGTAGTACT
>NW_023361639.1:0-224 GCF_001411555.2 Juglans regia
GGGGCCCCCCGCCCCGCATCTGGGGCTCTGCCCGGGGGCGGGTGCGGGATGGGGGTAACACCCGCCCCGCATATACCCCGCCCCGCCCCGCATCCATATATATATATAAAAAATATATATATACGCATGAAACGACGTTTCATGCCTGGGTTAATTAGCCCCCCCCCCCCCCCCCCCCCCCCCCCCCCCCCCCCCCCCCCCCCCCCCCCCCCCCCCCCCCCCTC
>NW_023361640.1:0-241 GCF_001411555.2 Juglans regia
GCGCGCAATCTTTTGAATTTTCTTTTGGTGCCACTGACGTTCTTGAAATTACTCTTATTGGCAATTTGCATGATCACACTGTCAGCACCACTGTCACCAAGCGTGAGACTATGGTTTCGGAGTTTCAGTTTTGTACCTTCGTAGGTCAAGTCTTCTTTTGCGGATACTTGAATCGCTGTAATTGCATTACCGTATTCAGTTTTTGGCATTGATAGGAAGAGAATAGAGGAGAGGAGTTGCT
>NW_023361641.1:0-216 GCF_001411555.2 Juglans regia
TTATGTTTATTATTCGAAGAACTACTCAGAAGTTGAGACCTTTGAAAAACGTTATCTCTTCCAAGGCTGGATATTGGCTGAAAAGAGTAACGCATAATTCAAAATGTGATTAATAAAAATATTAGCTATATATTTTCTTGACATTTTTATTTTATTTTACCGACCCCTGTTGCATGTAATTTACAACATGATTTCTGTCATCTTGCCTACCTTTCT
>NW_023361642.1:0-209 GCF_001411555.2 Juglans regia
TTTCCTTCGAATCTTTTAATCCAACTCTTAGGAGAGGTTTAGATTCAGAGATAAGTTAAGATAGATTGAGATGGTTTATGAATTTGTAGTTTTAAATTTAAATTTATCGTTTGCACTGGGTGTTGAGCCATCATAAGCACATCAAGTTGAGAGTTGCGCTTCATACAAGTGCTAACCTCGGGCATCATTGGAAGAAATGCCTCCACAAT
>NW_023361643.1:0-208380 GCF_001411555.2 Juglans regia
GGATTCTCAAGCAAGCATGCACGAGTGGAACTCACATGCACATGCCTTTATTTGTAACAAAGAATTGATTAAATCAACACAAGAATTGATTTAATCAATTCTTTGCTACAAGTAAATTTGATGTTTATTCACAACAAATCCATCCATTGAAACAATTAATTTAACAAGGTCTATCATATGTTGCAATAACTGAAAACTTGAGAATGTGATAATAGAGTGAATTAGTTGTTCCATACCTAATTAATTGCTTGGTTTTGTTCCATGGGATTAGAAATATTAGTTTACTTGCATCATTTTACTTGCATTAATTGAAGTTTTTCTTTCATTTCACAACTATTATACTGCTTAAATTTGTTTTTGTTGTTTGTTGTCAGATGAGTTCGGCAGCAAGTGAAAATGACGATTTGACTAATTTCGACCCGTTTGACTCGGAAAGTTTTCAAAATGATGAATTTAAAGCAAAATGAAGGAAACGGTCAAATGTGTGGACTTTTTTTGATATTGTTCCTGATTCTGAGATCAATGATGGCAAGCCACGAGCTAAGTGCAAGATGTGTGGAATTACTTACATGGTAACGAGCAAATATGGAACCGAAAATATGAAGCGTCACATTGACACATGCCTTAGGAGAAGTTAATGAGATATTGTTAAGATGATGGTATCACAAAATAGTATAAATATTTTGGTAAGCACTCCTAAATTTGATACTGAACAATATAGACAAATTTTGGTAGCTGCCATTGTGAAGCACGAACTGCTTTTCCGTTTGTTTGTTGAATATTCGGGGGTGAGATCTTTATTACAATATTTCCGTCCAGATGTTTCAATTATTTATAGGAATACTGTCAAAGTTGATTTGATTAAGATGTATCATCAAGAAAAAAAATATTAAATGCATGTTAAATAATTCTCTTGATAGAATTAGTCTAACATATGACTTGTGGACTTTTATAACCACTAATGGTTATATGTGCGTTACAACACATTTTATGGAAAATAATTCTACAGAAAAGGGTTTTAAACTTTTCTTTTATGCAACCACCACATAATGACATCTTTGTCTGAAAAAACTTATAATTTGTTATGTGAGTGGAGAATTCAACACAAGATTTTTGCATTTACTTTAGACAATGCTTCTTCTAATGATGTTTCAATAGAGTTGTTAAGAACTCAATTGAACATTAAGAAAGCTCTTCTTTGTGATGGTGAGTTCTTTCATCTTTATTGTTGTTCTCATATTCTAAATTTGGTAGTACAAGATAGGTTAAAAGAAATTGATGTTGCTATTCAAAAAGTTCGTGAAAGTATCAAGTATGTCAAAGGATTACAAACAAGAAAAGTAAAATTTATAGATTCAACAAATCAAATGCCTTTGGATAGCAAAAAAGAGTTGAGACAGGATGTCCCCAATAGATGGAATTCTACTTTTCTTATGCTTGAAATTGCACTTTTCTATCGTCTTGCCTTTGTTCATTTGGAGTTGACTGATTCCAATTTTAAGCATTGTTCATCAATATCTAAGTGGAAAAAAGTACAGAAGATTAACGACTTATTGAGAGTTTCTTATGGAGCCACTTGTCATTTTACGGGGATCAAATATCCTACAACCAATCTCTACTTTCTATCAGTGTTTTCAATTTAGTTTACATTAAAGTGGCACTTTGAGGGTGAAGATGACTACATTAAGAGAATGTGTTGTAAAATGCTTCCTAAGTTTGAGAAATATTGGTCCGAGTTCAATGTGTTGTTGGCTATAACAATTATATTGGATCCTCGATACAAACTTCATTTTGTTGATTTTTCTTATACAAAACTTTATGGAGAATATTCCATAGAGTATATGAATGTTCGGATCAAAATGTCATGTATTTTCATGGAATATGTTCTTCTAGTGCTCCCACAATGACATGTTCTACTACGACTTCTGATAGTATTGTTAGTAGAGAGGAAAGTCAGTCTTCATATGAAATTTATTTATTTCAAGTAATATCAAATAATATTTTTTGTTTAATGATTTATTCTTTCATATGAGCTTTTTGCCCATATGAAAAAAATTCAATTGGGTTTTTACTTGGATGAACCTAAGGTAGATAGAAATGCAAAGATTGACATTCTTTCCTTTTTGACAAGAAATGAATTTCGTTATCCTGATCTTTCTCGTATGACTCGTGACATTTTGAGTGTTCCCGTTTCTACAGTTGCATATGAATCTACTTTTAGTGTTGGTGGGCGTATCATTGATCAGTTTAGGAGTGCACTAAAATCAGATATTGTTGAAGCATTAGTCTGCATTAGAGATTGATTATATGGCAATGAGCAAGGTAATATTATTTTTATTTTATTGAATAAATGACTGTAATTTTTCAATAATATAGAACTTTACTGATGTCTTTTTTTTAATAGAAACACAATAAGAAGTTAAATTGAACGAGTTAACCGAAGATATAATGGAGTTGGAGAACAACAAGGGCAAGGACTTGGAGGACACTCCACCTCATTGTTCAAGCTCTAAATTTATTTAGATTTGTATTTTTATTATATTTGAAATTGTAACATTAATAAATTTATTATGTGTGTTTTGTTTATTATATTTGGGATATAATTTTAATATATTATTACAATGTGTGTGGATCATATTTGTTTAGATTGTAATTTTAGACTTGTAGTTAATTTTTTTTATAGATATTATTTATATTTAAATATTTATAATTAGGCCAAACGGGTCATGTCTTGTCGTATTGTGTCTATTCAACCCATTAACGTAAATGGGTTGGAACGGGACGAGTCAGGTCGAGTCAATTTATTTCTTATTCAGTTAATGTGTCATAACGGGTTGTGTTGTGTCAACCCGTTATATTATCATGCCGTGTTCGTGTTTGGAATTTTGACACGAAATCCTTAACGGATCATGTTCGTGTTGACCCATTAAGTGTAATGTACACACTCTGACACGACACGAACACGACCCGTTAACACGATTTGACACCCCTAAACAAATTAAAAAAAAATATATATTACTAGAACAATGAACAGTAAAACTAAATGTGATGAATTACTGTTGTAAAAATAAAAATTGTATATTAAAAAATAGAAGAAAAAACTTATTGACAAGTCAAATCTAGGTAGACACTATGACCTGATCACATGATTGCAGAGTTTGGTTAGCAAAGAATCTCACATCAACGTCTGGATCTCCACTGAGTTCGGCCCAATTGAAACGAGTTGTCGTAACAAATCTAGGTAGACACCATGACATGATCCTTGACTGTAGAGCTTGGTTGCCAAAGAACCACACATCAACATCAAGATTCTCACTGAGTTCGACCAAACAAGGATGAATTATATTGTCAACTGCTTCCATTGTTGAAAAATCACCTAAATGAATGATCAGTCTTTATTAGACACGGTAAGTGGGAAAATGAAGTCATATTAGTGGACCACCTATTTTTTTATGCATTAATGGCCACAGAAAGGTATTTGGAACCAATAATTTATGAGTCCATCGTAGGAACAAGTAGAGAAATTGCTTGTAAAATGATGATCCTATATAGATTGTGGGGGGTTGATTATGATAGAGAATTTTTGTGATACCTCATATGATATGGATAATGGTAGGTGGTGTATGAGATCCCACATTGCTTGGGAATGAAAAGTTATTGCTCTTTATAAGGTTCCAATGGGGCTCCAATTGTATCATTGACTAGTCATTTTGGAGTATAGGTCATGTAGTTTGGGTCTTCCATTAGAGCGTTACAAATGGTATCAGAGACTATCACAACCAGAAATGTGGGACTTAAGCCATGCAACCTATAATAAACAGGCCCGGCAAGGACGTCGAAAATTTAAGAAGGGTAGATTGTGATACCTCATATGATATGAATAAGGGTAGGTGGTGTATGAGATCTCACATTGCTTGGGAATGAGAAGTTCTTGCTCTTTATAAGGTTTCAATGGGGCTCCAATTGTATCATTGACTAGTCCTTTTGAAGTATAGGCCATGTGGTTTGGGCCTTCCATTAGGACTTTACATTTGATTTCTATCTATCAAATTTTTTATTTAATGAAAAGTAATGTTATATATTTGAAGTACGGAAGTGCTGTATAATTATTTAAAAATAAATAAAAATTTATTATTAAAAAAATAATTTTTAATATAAATTTTATATTTACCTAATTTCTTTAAAAAAATGAGCTACGCTTACCCACTCTAAACAAATATCATTATTTCTCTTTAAAACAAATTATTGGTTGGTTGTGATGAAAATGAATATGACTGAAAATTTTGTATACACGTGGTGTCAAAGTCCAACGTCAATGTGGTGTCAACGTTTGGGTTTAAGTCAACATTGATGATGTCATTACAATAATGCCCTACCTCTGGCGTGGTACCATTGGAGGTCATTTGCAACCCATTACTGTGGAAAGTTAATAGAAAGACTTTGTTTAATTCAATGCAATATCAATACAATTTTTAATAGAAAAAGATATTTCTTATATCGGGTCACATGCAAAGTGGTTTTTTTAGGAATGCAATTTATAGTTTTAGATTATGTAAATTATACATATTTTATCTGAAAAAATAATTGGACCCATTATTGAAAAGTAGATTCTTAATCCAATAAAATTGATCTTTTGATTAGTCATTTAACATATAAATTCAAAATGACTAACACCCCTCGCTCTTAGGAATAAATTGTTTGGCTATGAGAAAAAAATTGTTATTAACTCAACTAAGATAATACAGTAATCATTATATCCCCTCGTGAATTGGGAATTGGATCGGATAACAATAATAAAAATTAGAAGAAAGATAAATGACAAGTCAAATCTAGATTGACATCATGACCTGATCACATTACTGCAGAGCTTGGTTGGCAAATAACCTCATATCAACATCTGGATTCCCATTGAGTTCGATCCCACTTGAACGAGTTGTCATATCAAATTCAGGTAGACACCATGATGTGATCCTTGACTATAGAGCTTATTAGTTAACAAAGAACTCTACCTCAACGTCAAGATCCTCGCTGAGTTCAACCAAACAAGGATGAATTATCTTCCTGACTACTTGCATTGTTGAAAAATCATCTCAATCAGTGTTGATCAGTGTTTATTAGTTAAGGAAGTGGGATAATGAAGCCATATCAGTGGACCACCTATATTTCGATGCATTAATGGCCACATGCAGGTGTTTGGAAGAGGTGTAGAGTTTATGAGTTCATCACAGGAGCAGTGTAAAAATTGCATGTAAAATGTGATCCGATATAGATTCTGGGACTTGTTAGTCGATCCAAGATCGGCCTGGAAGAGAAACTTCAAGTTTTTTCAAAAGAATTAGACCAATGAAAAAGTAAATAAATAAATAAATTGCACGGACCAAAAACTTAGAATGCGTTACTACCTACTCTTTTCAGAGAGCCTATAATTATAATAAATAATTAAAATAACGTACACATGGTACTTGGATGCACCTTCTATATGCATTGATTAATAAAATTATATTTTGGTTGAATATTTTTTTGGGCTGTGCTAGTCCCAACCAAAATTCGGTACCGATACCGAATAGTATAAGGAGAGATTTAGATTTAAAGATAAGTTGAGATTTAAGATATTTTATGAATAATAGAATAAAAATTAAATTATTTATTATATTTTATGTAGGAATTTAGAAAAATTATTTTGATATTTGAAAAAGTTAAATTATTTATTATATTTTGGATGAAAATTTGAAAATGTTATAATTATGAGATGAGATTAGTTGATGTGGGTTTTGAATCCAAACCTAAATCTCTTTTTTGTTCTCATTTTTTTTCAAATATTTTTTGAATCAATTTAAATATTTTTTTTAAAAAAACTAAAATTTACATACTTACTAAAAAAGCATTTGCCTAACTATTGAGTAAAAAAATAAAAGTAAAATTCGTTATATATACAAATTTGTTGGGAGAAGTGTTTCTCTATTTTTTTTTTTTTTTTTTTTTTTTAAGTAGATTTTCTTTACTAACTTGAAGATCTCTTTAAGTGCCACAAGTTGAGTTTTTTTCATCTCAAGTACTGTGTCTCAACTCACAAAACAATTGAGGCCTAAGTGTTCAAATATTTCTGCATCTGGTTGTGTATTTTGATGAAAAAATTTAACTTTGCTACAGTTTTCTCAAATTTTGGAAGCTATGAAGGTAGTTTTTTCCTAAATTATTTATTTATTATTTATTTTCTTTTTTGTTTCTTTTAAATGTTTTTATTTCTATATTACAAATGTGATAAGTACAGTTGTTTTGTCTTTTCTTAAACTATTTTACAACTTAATTTTCTACTGTTATTTATATCATTATCATTATTTTTACATTTTTATAATCATTTAAAAATGAGTTTATCATTAATTAATAGAAGATTATAAATGTTGAAAACATTATGGTTTATGAATATTAAATAATTTAAGAAATTTTAAAAAATAATCGAAGAGATGAATAGTTAGAAACATGAAGAAGACAAATTAACCCTTGTTTGAAAAAAAAAAGGTTGAAAAGAAATGAGTTAAAATATGCCAAAATGCTGATCTAAAGGTAATAGTTAACATTTGCGGCATTCTCTTGTGTTGCTGCTCACTTCCATACGTGCTTGATGCTACAAGCTGCTGAGATTATTTCCTTTTTTTTTTTTTTTTTCATATTCCTACAATCTTCTTGAAACTCTTTTGCATTTAATTTCACAATCAACCAATATAATTATGCCTCTTTATTAAAAATGAACTTTAATATTACAAAACTACCCTTCATTTAATATTGAGTTGTAAGTTATGCCCACTCATTAAACCCTACCAAAAAAAAAAAAAAAAAAACATCATAATGCAGTTCAGTGATAAAGGGTAAAATATCTTATCTTATCAAAATAAGAAATTTATGTGAATCAAAATTTTGTATACCTTTCATTGGGTCATGTGAAGTGATATGAAAACATATTATATAGAAGATAGAGAGAACATATACAGCCAAGATTAGGGCGATTACGATAAGATCTAGTGGGGCCAACATGTGAGAAAGAAATATTAGACAATTTATGATTTCTAAAACAAACCTTGGTTGGCAAAGAAATTTTATTTTGTGATTAAGGAAGTATTTTTTAATAATATTATAAATTTATTTTATTTTTTAAAAATATTTAAAATTATTAAAAATATTTATATAAAAATAATTATAAAAAAACACATAAAAATATATATGCTAAAACCAACAGTGAACCCCGCATCAACGTCAAGATCCTCCGTAATTTCGACCAGACAGGGACGGCCACTTGCATTGTTGAAAACAAAAATGTTAAATCACCCGATTGAAATTGAAAGTGAAATTGAAAGGTCGGAGTTCTCGTGGTAAATTTAATGATTAAGAAATTATTTTTTTAACGACGTTGTAATTTTTTTTAAAAATATTTAAGAATATGAATAAATGAATAAAAAATAAAAATAAAAAAATAAGAAATTTTTTTTGTTCTTTATCATAACTAACTCGTACCACATCTTCGGTCGATGTAGTATTGCTCTTGTTGAAAAATTAGTCCGATCAGTGGTAAGTCTTTATTAGATAAGTAGAGTGAGATAATTCAGTGATAACAAGTAGTTTATGATTGATCTATCACAAGAGCAGCGTAGAAATTGCATGTAAAATGGTGATTCCATAAAGATTGTGGGGTTTGTTAGACATTTAAAGAGAAATTTAAAGTTGTTTACCATTATATCTGAAAGTAAAATGATTGGGAGTGTCTTGCAGCATTTGTTGGCTTCCAATTTGCTTGTGTAAGTCCATTTCTAGTGATAATAATGTATGCCTCTTCCCATATCTTCAAAGATATGCAGGCCACGTGCTAGTTGGACTTATATGCCATCCTTGCATGTTTGAGTTTTCAATGAATCGATTCAGTGTGAGTTTGGATCTCAAATTCATCTCAACTTATCATTACAATTTTTTTAAATCTCAACATAAACTATATTAAATAATTCAACTTTTTCAAATCTCAAAATAATAATAATAATAATAAATAATATTCTAATAATATTTTATTATCTCAACTCAACTCACTTCAACATCTAAACGCAACCTCACTCTCTTGGACTTATAGGGCATGGGTTTTTGTCTTCGAAAATGCTACGCATTCTCATCCCCATTGCTATATATCTTATTGTGTTAATGTTAATGCGACTTTTAATTTATAATGTTGTTGTGACATTATTTGTAACAATATTTGGATAAACTTTTGTGTTAAAAAAATTTCATAATTATCGGGAATATTGCATGCAGAGCAATGCTAGATACAATCTCTATTTAAGGATTGCAATGCAAGTTTAGGCAAGTTTATCTTTAAAACTTTTTAAAATTATAAAACTATCCCTCCTAAAATAATATTTTTTTCTTATTTAATAAAGCGTTTACATATTATACATTCCTCAAGTGGGGACTGTAAATAGAATTTCTCTTACATCAATGCAGTGAAATGAGAGTAGAATGTAAGTACAATATACTGCTCAACTAATTATTAAAGTAATTGATATTTCTCTCCTTTTTATCTTTTATTTCGAGTAAAATGGACATTTCGAAACAGATTATACACGATTGTAACTGGCATATGATTCCACCGCGACTTATAAAAAATATAAAAAATGATTCCACTGTAATTTATTTTTTTAATACGTGGGAGGGGATTTAATTCTTAATTCTCTTAATGAGAAATCAGTGTGTTATCAATTGATCCCAAAGATCTCAGCCGCATTCACGTTTTGTTATCAGATACTTGGTGCCAATAAAATAAAAAACAATTTACATGTGTTTACTTACAGATCAAAAGAAAATGATTGACACATGATTATTTTTATAATATTTTATCTAATTATGTTTTAAATGAAGAAAGATTTTTATAAAATAACGTTCTTTACATAAATATCCTATTTTAAAGCATAATTAAAAAAAAAAATTGTAAAAACTGTTCTACATTTATCGTTACTCCAAAACAAATGCCAAAAGCCCGCATCTTTGAAAATCGAAGTCCACGGTATGTCGGTAACTCTGACGCTGCCTACATTGACTCTTGAGCTCGCAGAAGTATACATAAGATGAGAGTGCAACTCTTTTGGCACTGACAAGGGATGTTGCTAGGACAACCATGGATTCGATGAGGCTATATGGTGTGTTGCGGCTCGTGGTTTTGGCTTTCTTGGTGCTTCCAGCGGTGGTGTTGGGCGGCAGCAGTACACGGAGATGCAAGTTTCCAGCAGTATTCAACTTTGGAGACTCAAACTCGGACACCGGAGGAAGATCTGCCGCATTGTCAGAGGTTAATCAACCCAATGGAGAAACCTTCTTTGGACATCCTTCGGGAAGGAATTGTGATGGCCGTCTCATCTTAGATTTTATAGGTAACTGGGCTAATCCTCTGATTGCAGTTTCATTTTGAAGAAAAACTCTATAGGTAACTGGCCAGAGGAACGGCGGGGAAACCGGATCCCACTTGGCAAAATGTAAATGACGCCGTTTGCATTTTCCTATATACGCATGTGTTTATATCATCTTGTTCATCTGTTTTAGTAACTTCAGGAAAAACACAAATAATGTTGCCACAAATAATGTATTGCTTCAAGAATTAAATGATGAAGGTTTTAATTGCAACTTCAAGCTGAAAGTTCCTGCCAGGCACGCTCCCATTAGTGTTTTTTAAAGTCCTGCTAGAAGCCCACGAAGATTGATTTCTGGGGATCTCTTTCCTTCTTCTGTGACTTTTCAAGAATTTTAGGATAGCCTTGTTACATGCATAGTCCCGATCAGTCCCCTTCCAATCCCAAAATGGCAGGATTTTTTCTTTCAGACCAGACGTGAATGATTGGATACCTTGGATTTGCAGAAAATTGTTGGAAAGGATTAATCGAACCCCACCAACGACTTCCTCTATGAAAATACCAAAGATATCACCAACCCAAAAAAAAAAAAAAAAATAGGCATTTATTTCACAGCTCTAGATGGGATGCATCCTGGATAGCAAATCTGCAGATGTTCAAATTTCTCCTACCCACGACGAGTCCCACAGACCTCTCTCTGCTTCAGTTTCTGCAGGCCTCTCTCTGCTTCTTTTCTCCTACCCATGCCGACGACCACTCTCTCTACTTTTTCTCGTGCACACAAAGACAATCAAACCAGTCCATCATTCAAAATCAAACCAAACTTTACCCAAATCCACAACCGACCCATCATTTCGAAAGCTTCTGGCAGATCTAAGATTGAAGATGAACAAGCAATCTCTGCTTTTTCTCCTACCCACGAAGACGACCACAGATCTGAGTTGTAGAAGACGACCCCTCTGCTCTGCTTTTTCTCCTAACAAAGTTTGGGCATTTGTTGGTTTCTCTCCTTTCATCTATTTCTTTTCGTCCGTTTTCTTCTTCTTCATTTTTTTTTTTAATATAGCCTCTACATGGCATTAGCCAATTACACCGCGGTTCCCCACCGCGGTTGTACGTAGAAGAACTAATAATGCATGTGTGCTTGTATATTTTTACTTATTTCTCGATCCCAATGCAGCCGAGGAGCTGAAATCACCATACCTGAGTCCATACTTGGACTCGATCGGGACGGATTTCAGGCATGGTGCAAATTTTGCAACAGGAGGTTCATCCGTTCGTCCAGGAGGGTATAGTCCATTCCATCTCGGGATTCAGATTTCCCAGTTCATGCGTTTCAAATCTCAAACAGAAGCTCTGTATAACAATCAACTTGACCCTAGCAGTCAGTCTCTCTCAAGCCCCCTCTCACTCAGTGTACCTTGTATGCTAAAAGATGCTTCAAAATACAGTACTTTGTGGTCCTGAAAGCTTACTAACAATGAGCATTGAATTTGTAAATTTTGGCTCCAGGAAAGATGCCACCAGTCAAAAGCAGCCTCCCAAGGCCTAAGGACTTCTCAAAAGCTCTTTACATATTTGATATTGGACAGAACGATCTGTACTATGGTTTTCAATACACAACATTAGAACAAGTTCGACTTTCCATCCCTGATATCTTAAGCCAGTTATCCCAAGCAGTGCATGTAAGCAAACACCACCTGATGGTTATAATTGAACAATTTCTGACAATAACTAATTATTCTAGCCGTTCTTTTGGTCATTGTTTCAGCAATTGTACAAGGAAGGTGCAAGAATATTTTGGGTACATAATACAGGCCCAATCGGTTGCTTGCCAACAAGGGTTATAAATGACCGATCTAAGCCTGGTAATCTGGATCAGAATGGGTGCGTGAAGCCTAATAATGAGATAGCTCAGGAGTTCAACGGGCAGCTCAAGGACATGGTGTTTAAACTGAGGGCACAGCTCCCTGATGTAGCATTGACACATGTCGACATGTATTCCGCTAAATATGCACTAATCAGCAATGCAAAGAATGAAGGTAATGATAATTTTATATACAAACATCAGTAGCAGGGGGATAATAATCCACTACCCATTGCAGATCTAATCTTTTAACTGTTTGATGATGACAGGTTTTGTCGATCCATTTGAGTTCTGTTGTGGGACTTACTATATTGATTGTGGGAAGAAAGAAATAGTTTATGGAACGGTTTATGGTAATCTATGTCAGAATCCATCAAGGCACGTTAGCTGGGATGGCATACACTACTCTGAGTCAGCCAACCTATGGGTTGCAAACCGAATTCTCAATGGCTCCTTCTCTGACCCACCAGTTTCAATTCGGGAGGCTTGTTATCATCCCAAGAATTTGTAAGCACATTGCAGTATGTTAATGAATGCTGCTCGTAATAATAATTCTTTTTGAATGGTCCCCTGAATATGCAGTGTGAAAACGAGTACTCTTAGTAGCTTGATTTTGCAATCAGGCAAACATCAACTTTCAAGGCGACCAAAGTCGGTTTTATTTTCTGTACTGTATGTACTATTTCCTGATGTATTTCTCTATTTACTAAAAATTATCTTTACGAAAAAAAAAAAAAAAAGCAGCTAAAAGAAGCTTCATTGTTGGGAATTCTCCATCCTTGTAACTTTCAGAAAAAGGGAAGGACATGGATACCCATGGATGCTATTGAGTTTATGATCTCAGGGTTGGTGTCGAGGAGTGTAACTAGTGATCTGGTTTTCCTGTTCCGGACCCTGCCGGCTTCTCTCAACAACTCTGCCAACCTCCGCCTCGTCATCCACATCAGGATTTGCTGTTCCTAGCTTCTCTTCTCTCATTCCAACGAGATATTCCAAAATTCCAATGGCATCATCCAGCCTGCCAAATTTTAAGTTGGAAAGCACAAAAATATTATTACAAAGTTCAAATAAAGAGAATCTACTTAGATTGTAGATATGCCCTGCAAAATGCTGTGTCGATGACCAACATCAAAGCAGAGGGAGAAAAGATCAGAGCAAATGGTGCAAAACAATAGAAACTCACATCAGTCACTTTGATAAAACATAACAAGAGAACAGTACCTTCCCATTGCATCATAAGTGCCAGCAAGATTGCTATAGACCCCTAATGTATCTGGATGATATGGCCCATATTCCTTTTCCAGTTTACTTCTTACTTCTTCAAACAGATCTGCAGCCTCGTTTATTGCATAGCGCTTCACACAGGCAAGTCCCATTTGGTTAACTTAAAAGAAAGATATAATTAACCCTTCCCAAATTATTGCAATGATGGAATGGTCAAGTCTGGAAGAATTTTTTTAAAAAAAACCCGGGTGGACCTGGGTTTAGTCATGCGGGTACCGGCCTGGATTTAATATGGACAAAAACCCGTAATCGGAACCCACGAGTTATCCGGTTCCGGACCGGGCTAGGAAAAACCCTGCCCGGATGAACAGTACTTAGAGCAGCTTGTAATAATAATAAACAATTAAAATAGCACCAGCTAGCTTGTACTTGGATGCGCCATTTGCATTGCAGGATTTTGGCAAGGAATTAGTTCTCAATCAAAGGTTACAACGGAATGAATATAACCTATGTGTTGGGACAATTACTTTCGTGCATTCTTCAAGGTTATAGGGATACGTATTACTTGTTGTGCACCAATTCCTGGCTTAGAAACTTTTGCAAGCTTAACATGATAAGCCTGCGGGACTTTTTATTATTATTATTAAACAACCGAAAATCACATGTTCACTAGTGACCCCATCCCAATTTTATTAATAAACTCTCACTTATAGTGGAGGAAAACCGTGGTTACAAACTAATACCTGATGATACAATATAATGTTCCGAAACCAGGTATCAAAATACCCTAGTTTTTGCTACCCAAAAAATAAAAAGACAAAACAAAAACAAGCAACAATACCCCACCCGCCAAAAAAAAAAAACTTTCGTGCATTCTTCAAGGTTATAGGTATACAAATTACATGTTGTGCACCAATTCCTGGCTTAGAAACTTTTGCAAGCTTAACATGATAAGTCCGCGGGACTTATCTTCAGATTATGATGGCTAAGTTGAAACGTGAATATTTTTGCAACCCTTGGAGGAGTGCTGCCACCATAGGCGGCATTCTCTTGTTGCTGCTCACTGTCATACAAACTGTGTGCGCTCTCATCTGATCGGTGAAGAATTAGGAATGAAGCTTTTGTAATTCAACGAATATTGGATTGCTTTCTGTTGGTATTTTTTAATAAATAGTTATTTGTAACGTTTGTTTTTTTAATAATGGTGGCTTTTGGAAATTCGTTTAGTCATTAAGGTTGTGAGTTATATTGGATTAATTGTTGAGTTGATTTTTAAAGTTGATCGGTTTTCTTTCTAAAGATTTATGGTTGATAAACTTGGTCAATGTGTAACCGTGCCCTTAATAATTTCTTACTCTGCACTCAGCTGACTCTTAACAATAGTTTTTAGTTTTGCCTAAATTTCTTACTAACAAGAGAGAAGTTTTATGAAGAAGAAAAATAAAAAGTATGCAATACTCTTAAGAATTTTTCAGACAAGAGAGAGGTGCTTCTTCTAATGAAGCTTTGGGCTCAACCACTTGTGTAGAGTTAGTTCTAGTTATACGACGATCAGTTATGTTATTGTATCTCGGTGGAAACAAGTCAAAAGGTCGAGGTATGGCTGGAACGGTTCACTTGGAACTTTATCGATTGCATAGGGTTTGAATCTTCTTAAAGAAAGCAAGATATCCGTGCCTCAATTAAAACTGGTTTCATTTCAATTTTAATATCATTGTGAGTTCCATTTTATTATTATGTATTTCACCAACACTTTCTGAAAATCATGTTGTACTCATTAGTTCGTTATGTTGTCAGACTGAAATCTCAATGTGACATAATGTGATATGCTAAATCTATTTTACAGTAAAAAAAAGTTTACAATTTGATGGATCACATTAAACAACGTCGATGTGTAAACCTTTTTGTGTAAACTAAGTATTTCTCTAGAGCGACTGATATAAAAAGCCACTTGAAATGTGATACATCAACAAAAAAAAAACTGGAGATGACAAAATTTAGGATGAATGGTAGTATTAGTCTTTCTTTTATATTTTTTCTATTTCTTTTCTTACTAAAACTTATTGCAAGAATTCTTGTAGGTTGTGGCTTAGTTAATTAATTCCCATAAAATTAATTTTTTTAGACAATTTTCCGCGGTTCTACGTCCAAAAAAAAAAAAATCCTTGGTTGATTCTAGTGAGGAATATCTCCGATAGTTAAGAAGGTATGAAGCTTTTGTAATTCTACAAGTATTGGATTGCTTTTTGTTAATTAGGTTGTACTCGTTAGTTAATTATGTTGTCAGACTGAAATCTTAATGTGACAATTAAAGTAATAGATCTTTTGCTCGTTCATTCGAGCAGTTCTTTATCCTAATTTTTATCTTATAATTGTTTAATTTCAATCTCAATCACATTTGGTAATTTGACATATTTTAAGTGGCTATCATTTAAGTGATGAGAAGTATTAGATCTACACACAAATCTTACGTAAGAAAATCTATACGATGACGTGCTTTAATATGATATGTTAAATATACTTTACAATAAAAGAAGTTTTACAATTTGGTAGATTACATTAAACAATGTCAATGTGTAAACTCTTTTGTATAATATTTCTGTTTAGAGCAAGCATTTCTCTTGAGTGATTGACATAAAAAAATCAATGTGACATATTATCATATATGACTAGGGATGACAAGATTTAGGATGAATAGTAGCATTAGTCTTTTTTTTTTTTTTTTTTTTTTTTTTCCTTCTTTTCCTACTAAAAACTAGTACAAGAATTCTTGTGGGTTTTGGCTTAGTTAATTAGTTCTAATGCTATTACTCTTTGTTGAGACAATTCTCAACAGTTCCAACAACATTTGTTATGTCCACGACAATTGCTTGTGAAACAAAGATGCAATCTAAAGTGATTCTAGTGGGGAATATTTCTGATGATTAAGGTAGTGAGAGAAGTAAGCATTTCTGAATAAATATCTATATCCTAATGCATATTTGGATAAATATTTATAGGATTTTGGGTGCGCTTTGTGGAGGAATCGCCCCATCTAAGCACTATAAGGAGAATGGTTGTGTCCTTTTGAGGTAGGAGTTTGTGCGGGAGCTATTTCGCCAGTGTGAATCTCTCACAAGATAAATTACATTTGTAAATGCAAGATTTTGGATAGGACTAAGTGACTAAATTACGTTTATTAGATATTTTGTAAGTTGGATGAATGTGAAATACTTTGACTTTATCTATTGAGTTTATCTAGAAGTCATTAGATAGTGTTTTAGATAAGTCAAGAGTATGAAAAATTCAAGTTCCAATGAATCTGTAATTATCCAGTGAAGAGTTTGAATGGAAAACTGCATCTGCTAAGAAGAATTAGCACCGGGTGTAGAGTTCTACTACGATTCAAACTCCTATTAGATTAGTTTCGTCAGCGAAGTCCTACTACAGTTAAAACTCTTTTAAGGTTATTTATTGTTGGGATTCGATTGGATGACGAATTTTGATGATTCTTAGTTTGGAGATATTGGAAAGCATATTCCAAATACTTGAGTGTGAGAAAATTCTCTCAAGAATTTTTTAGTTATTTTTTCTCTCCCTTTAACTGTGTTCATGCTCCATGTTGGAGATTGACTAATTGTGTCCAGCCACTGGAGTTCTAGTAGAGAAGTTAATATTTGAAGATCCTCAGAGATTCTGGATACTTTTGTGGTAGAGGCAAATGGATCATTTGTCGTGGCAAGTAAGAAAGTCAATTGGCAATTGTTTTGTAATTGAGACTTACTTGTACTTGATTTTTCAATGAATATAATTGACTTTTCTTGACTTGGCTGTCCCGTAGGATTTTACCTTTAAAGAGTTCTTTAAAGGGGTTTCCTTCATAATTAAGATTGGTGTTATGCAATTTATTTACTTTATGTTATTGATTAATTATTAAATAATTGCATAGTTGATGATTAACAAATGTGTTGAGTGAATTGGTAGATATTTCCGTCAATATACAGGGACATTTGGGTAATTTCAATTGGCAACATAGCGTGATTCACACATTCGAGTGTGATCTGTGCCCCTATAGACCATGTCGTCATCATTGATAGCCTTGCCACAATTTGATGAGAAAAGTTATGCATATTGAAAAATTCGTATGAGAGTTTTCCTCAAGTCGTTGGATGAGCGCGTGTGGCATGCTGCTAAGCGAGGATGGACTCAACCCGAGACAACTATTGATATATGGACAAGAGATGAGATTAACAACTGTAACTGGAACAACAAAGGACTTAATGCTATCTTCATGGTTGTATCTCCTAATGAATTTTCACATGTGAGGTGCAAAAGAAGCATGAGATATTTTGGAGGTTAAACATGAAGGAACAAGAATTGTAAAAAAATTCAAAATTACAGTTGATAACCTTAAAATTTGAAGAGATTAAGATGCTGGAAGATGAGAGCGCTTTTAATGATTTTTATGCTAAATTTAACGATATTGTAAATTCTAAGTTTAATATTGGTGAAAAGGTGAAAGATTTAAGAATTGTGAGAAAGATTTTAAGATTCTTGCCTGAAAGATTTCACCAAAAAGTGACTATCATTGGGGAAAACAAGGATTTAGATGCGATTAAGGTTGAAGAACTAGTTGGTTCCTTGCAAACATATGAGTCATTGCTTCCTCAAACAAGAAAATGTAAGTCAATTGCTTTTAAAAACCGTGAAAGAAGCTTGAGAAGATTTTTTTGATGAAGAGAATCTAAACGATGAGGATATAGCTTTCATTGCAAGGAAATTCATAAAATTCTTGTTTAACAAAAATACTAGTGGAAAGGAAAAGCGAGGTAAGGAATTTCCTGCAAAAGAAAATAATTCTAAAAAATGGAATAAAGATAGATATAAGATAAAAGATAAAATTAAGTGCCATGAATGTTCAGGATATGGTAACATAAAGATTGAATGTCCAATTTTTAATAAAAATAAGGGAAAAAAGCACTAAATGTCACACTTAGTGACAGTTCAGAATATGAAACTTCTAGCTCATTGTATGATGATGAAAATTCATTCATGGCTTTTTCCACTGTTGCTAATGAGTTTCCTGAAATTGAGCTAACAAAATCTGAAAGTGGTAATGATGACAGTGACTCGGATGTAGCTCTTATTGATGCTGACCATGAGCTCAGTATACATGAAACTTATAATAATTCATGTGAAAAAGTGGTCAAGCTGAAAAAACTAAACAATAAGCTATACAACAAACTCATAGCCATAGAGAATTAAAAGAACAATCTATCGGAGACACTGAAAATTTCTGAAGTTGAAATAACAATGTTGAATACTCAAAAAGGTGCACTTGAAAAGGAACTGAAAAAATCTCAAGAGTGTAAGCAAAAATCTGCAACTCAAAAATTGGATGAGATGTTAAGCATTCAAAAGTCTAGTTGTGATCGCACAGGTTTGGGGTACACGACTTCCTAAGGCAAAGAATCTCTAACCTCATCATTCGCTACCACTACTTCTAAGGGTATTGTCTTTGTTAAAGGAAGCCAAGGTGTGGATGCTCCAAATAAAGCTGTGTCAAAGTCAAATCACTCTAAAACTTCTCATGAAAGATCAACCTCAAAGAAGCTAAATCTTGGTAAGGTTGAAGGTAAGTTTGTTTCTACTTGTCATCATTATGGTATTTCTGGCCATTGGCCATATTGCTTTAACTTGAGTGAAGTGCAGAAAAATGAAGGAGAAAGAAAATAAAAAAGAAAGGGAAAGAATCTAGAAAATAATTGAAGAGTTGAGTCATCAAATAACTTCCATAAGCCTCAAGCTTGGTGAACTAAAAGAATTTTATCTTCGCAACAAATAAAAAATTATGCAAAGTGGTGTTTACAAGTCAAAACTCAAAGCAACATGAGTGGTTACAGAGGATGTTGTATGTCTAGTTGCTCACACAGCACTTAAATGAATGGACAATTATCTATGGTACCTGGACAACGCATGCTCAAGACATATGTCTAGTGATGCCTTATTCAAGAAGATCGAGTCTCCTAGTGGAGGTACCATGACTTTTGGAGATGATAGCAAATGCATTGTTGAAGGGAAATGGAGTATTGAAATACATGGATTGCCTACTCTTCAAAATGTTTTATTTGTTAGTAGCCTTAATGCAAATTTGCTTAGCATTAGTCAATTTTGTGATGATAATTCTTCTGTGCAGTTCTTAAAGGATAAGCGTAATGTTTACAACCAAGCTAGATAATGGATCTTGAAGGACACTAGAACATTTGACAATTGCTATGGAGTCTCCTCAACATCAAATTTGTGTTGTCAGAGTTTTATTGGATAAACCGAGTTGTGGCATCAACGTCTTGGTCATATCAACTTTAGAGACATATCAAATATTTCCAAAATAGAAGATGTAGCTAAGCTACCCAAGTCCCTTAAAACCAAGAAGATGGTTTGCGGATCATGCCAATAGGGAAAGCAAACAAGAGCTCAACACAAGAAGTTTTCTGATATTCTAACCTCTTAGCCTCTTGAGGTACTTCACATTGATTTGATGGGTAGAACACAAACCGAGAGTCTTGGTGAAAAGAGGTACTTCACTTTCAAGATCAATCCCTTCAAAAAATTCACATTGTTTATTGATCTTATAGTTTGGGCAACTGTAAAATCTTCTACCAAAACTATTACCATTTCCAGAGATTCGGAGTTTGGATGGAATGCCACAGTAGCAAAGTGGCCTGTCCAAACTTGCTTTGTTGTTCCCTCTTGAAGTCCACGAACTTGAATCGGTAAGACTACTTGAACTTGTCATTTGCTGGAAAATAGATTAACATTATCCAATTACATACATCATCTTGTGATCACATAGACTCATTGTAATAAATAATGGAAGTACATGTTCCACAACCCAAACTATCAAAATTGGAAATTTTTTCTGTTAATCAATGTTGGTTTTGCAAGTAGTATCGAAGATGAAATGTGTATACTGGTTTTTTTACCAAATATGATCCAATTGTGTGCATATTCTCCACTGTTCAAATGGAGTTTAATACAAGACTCTCATGCAACAATGATTTGTAGTTAAAGGGGTAAACTTTGGATATACTCAACAAATGTTTTTCACAAAATGATGATATAGGAAATGTTCACATTTTTAGGTCCATCCAATGCCTAGTGTTTCACATATTTATCAAATAGAGCAATCTCATACTTTGAAATTTCTCTGCTCCCAACCCCCACCAAAAAATATGATATTAATAGAAAATGATCAATACTATATATCTCCTTCCACAACATTTACTATATGGCATGATGTGTTTTGCTTTCGCTAGCTGTCGGCTAGAGTGTAATTTAAAACCAAAATTTATAAACTCTAAGCAGACTAATATAGAATATATACTTTTATGGAATCATTTTTATATATTCTCTAGTTTGATATTTTTTAATTTACAGATTAGAGACACATAAAATTGACTCAAATCAATTTGACAATGTTTGGTGTGGTTTGGTTGGGTTTTTAGTAATTCAATTTTCTAAGATTGACTAAGATTAGTTGGAGTCGGGAAAATATATATGCATTGTGATGACTAGTCATTCTATACCCAATTTTATTTACATAGCAAATGAAATCTCACAATAATTTTATTAATGGCTAGTCTTAGAGCAAACAAAATCTGAGAGCAAAGGAAATCCAGATGAATTGAAATCCTTGCAAATGCTCAGGAAGTTACCTGGTGAGAGCGCGTGGAGGAGAAGGTGGCTGTAGAAACCTCGGACCAAGTGATTATATCGGCAATTTTCAGTGTGAGCTTCCTTTCATGAAGAGGAGGAGGCTTCGGTGGAAGAGGGAGAGGAGGAGGGTTTTCTTTTTGTGAAGGGGATTTTTCACAACATTGGGATTCTTGTTATCGCCTATAGACAGGTATATGGAATGAGAAATGGAGGAGCTACTTGGCGAAATGTCATTGGAGGGTAGTTATTTGAGCTTCAGCAGACTAACTAGTGGGAAGATTTTCTCTTATCGTATTCCTTGAATTTTTGTATTATGTGGTGGGCAGGATGCTTTAAAGCCAATTTTTGTATATATTAGTTGTTTTTTGCCGCAACAACGTACTTTGTGGCGAAACTCCTCACCCAAAAGGCCAATTTGGATCAAGATAGGGATTAGGAGGTTTTCTATACGATCATTATATAAAGGTTTTGTTAAGCTAAAATCATACTTTGTTTCCTTGGAAGTCTATTTGTAAAAGTAAGGTGTCGCCTAAGATTACTTATTTTGGCTAGACATCATTTATTGGGAAAATTTGTTGGATAATTTGAGTAAGGTGGGTCTCATCGTAATGGGTTGATGTTATATGTGTAAAAAGAATGAGGAATTGGTGGATCATACTTCACTGTGAGGTGGCAAGAATCATATGAGTGGAGAGATATTTAATGGAGCGGGCATTGCTTGGGTAATGTTCAAGAGGGCGGTGGATTTGTTTGCATGTTGGCAAAGATGTTGGGCTGATTCACATATTGAGGATGAATGGAGGATGATTTTTTTATGTATCATGTGGTGTTTATGGACTTAAAGGAATGATTGAAGCTTTGATATAATGGACGTTCTCTAGATGAGCTAAGAAGTTTTTTCTTCCATAATTTATTTCTTTGGGCATCATGTTGTATACTTTATGGATCTTGCTTCAATGACTTTCTTGTATCACTTTCTAGATCCTTATTCTATATGTAACTAGGTGTATGCTGTTTGTATACCTCGTGTATTTGAGATATGCTTATTTACTATTATAAATAAAATGTAATTTTACTTATTAAAAAAAAAAGATGTTAGCTGATTAAGGGGCACGTTCCTCTTTTAAAACGTTAAGTTGTTCAGTGTGTTGAAAGGCTGGA
This sequence comes from Juglans regia, assembly GCF_001411555.2. Taxonomy (NCBI): domain Eukaryota; kingdom Viridiplantae; phylum Streptophyta; class Magnoliopsida; order Fagales; family Juglandaceae; genus Juglans; species Juglans regia. The sequence goes on from NW_023361643.1 coordinate 21,328, forward strand.
CTTGGGTTTTGTCCTGGGGTTGGTAGGAGTGGGTGGCCTAGGGAGCTCATTTTTAAGCCACACCCAATAGGCTTAGGGCTGGTTTGGATTCTGAAATGAAAAGAGATGAAATTTAGATGAAAAATAAAATTTTAAAAAAATATTATTAGAATATTATTTTTAATATAATTATTATTTTAAAATTTAAAAAAGTTGAATTGAAATTTTAAAAAAATTAAATTATTTATTATATTTTATATAAAAATTTTAAAAAAATAGAATAATAAGATAAAATGAAATACTTTATGAATCCGATTCATAACGAGATTTTAAAGTTCCCTCCCTCGGCCTTGGGGTGCCTAAGCAGCCCGTGAGCTACCTGCAACAAATGCGTCTGGGGCCGAATGTAAACGGAAGTCAATGGAGATTAACATGAAGTTGGGCCATTGAAGTTTGATCAAAGAGAGCATGAATCCAAGGGCCCATTCCAAGACAATATCTCAACCCTCAATAATTTCTCCCCCTCATGGAGTTGCCTTTTTTTCCCTTATTGCCTTAATCGAGTGTTTCCTATCACATGATATATTCCGATTGTGCCTCTTTGTGCTTGTAATAAAATTAATACATTGCTTATATAAAAATCGTCCTTTCAAGCAACACTGCAGTACAAAGTTCAACGAAGTTGTCAACATCCAAGCAGTGTAAATGTGGTTGAAATGAAATCTGCATTCATGAAATAGAGGATGGGCTAATAAATGATAAGGTCATGCTTCAACAACCACTGAATAACACAGTTGGCATGAAAGGGATCAAGTCACACACAACTGAAAAGATTTCAGCACATTCAAGTCCATCGCATTAATGGCCACAGACTGGTGTTGGAACCAATAATTTTATGAGTCCATCGCAGGAGTAAGCAGAGAAATTGCATGTAAAATGTTGGTCCGATATAGATTGTGGGGGTTGTTAGTGATCATGTTCAAGACCCGGAAGAGAATTTTCAATGAGTTACTACCTCCTTTTTTCAGAGAAATTGTAATAATAATAAATAATTAAAATAACACATTGTACTTGGATGTGCCATTTAATTTGCATTGATCAGTAGAGTTATTATATTGCTGTTGAACATTTTTCTTGTAAGTAGATTATCTTTTCTTGCTAATTATAGTTATTTTTTATCCGAGAATATACCTTTCCTAAGAAAACAAACCCCAATATGAAAATTAAAAAGTTAAAATTCACCGCTTGCACATAAATTTTGGAATTTCGACAAAGAATTGATTCTCAATCAAAGGTTACGAAGGAATGAATATAACCAATGTGTTGGGATAATTATTTTCTTGCATTCTTCAGAGTTATAGGGATACGTATTAGATATTGCATCTACTAGAGATAATTTTGATAATTTACACCTGTGGAAATAACAATTTTTTTCTATCATACAATGCATATATCCTCGTGTAATATCTTGGATTGTGTATTAGGTAGTGAATGAGATCCCTTGCACGAGAAATATTTTAATACGTACGTAACTCGCAAATTTGTAATAAAAGGCCAAGAAACTCCATTATAATCAATGACCTCCTACCTCCGTCATCACATGCAATCTCAATACAATTTTTAATACAAACATATTATTTTCATATCGGTTGATCACATGCAAAGCCCTTTAGAAAAGCTAGATATATTTTTAGGGTTTACAAATCTCACAGGTACATTTATTTAAAAAAATAATAAAAATAATGAGATCTACTACTAAGAAGTGTATTCTTTCATATTAATCACAGATTTATTTATTTTTTCTAAAAAACTTGTGGAAGTTTATACACTTAAGAATAAACAATTTTTTTTTTTCGAGAACGAACATTCCTTGGAGTTTATACACTTAACAATAAGCTTTGATCTTTTGTTAAACAATGAAAATGTTGTGAAAATGATTATGACTAATAATCAATGAAAATGTTGTGTACACGTGGTCGTGTCAATGTCCAACGTCCATTTGGTGTCAGCGTTTGCTTTAAATCAACGTTGATGACGACGTCCTACCTCTTGTATGCTACCATTAATGGAGGTCACATGCCACCCATCTCCTCTGGAAAGATAATAGAAAGACTTTGTTTAATTCACGTCAATATAATTTTTAATAGAAAAATATATTTTTTATATCGGCTCACATGCAAAGTATTTTTTTGTGAATGATATTTATAATTTTAAGATGTAAACTATGCATATATTTTTTTTAAAGTAGTAGAATTTATCATTAAAAATAGACATCATTACCTGATCCCATGGTTGCAGAGTTTGGTTGGCAAAGAATCACACATCAACGTCTGGATCCCCATTATTAATTAAGTAGTTGATAAAAAAACTACTTCAAATATGACACATAAGCATATTTGTCAAGAGATTATATATAGTATTAAGGTTAAGACTAGTATATGAAGAGAAAAAATTTCTCAGCCCAATATGAATGACCAGTAGATGTAGATCTAATATCGAATTACGTAAATTTATGTGTCTCTATTTCTTTTATTTTTCTTGTATTTATCTCCTATTTATCATTATGGATGTACGTACGAGCGCCGTACTTTCTCACCGGGCTGCCACAGAGGACTCCAAACTACACTGATAGGCCAAGAATGACTCTACCTCTTCTTCCGGCCGACTGTGAGATCCTCAAAGAATTGTTTTTTCCTCAAACAATTTTTAGTACAAAGACATCATTTTCAAATCGGTTCACTACTTTTTTGCATTCTTCAACGTATAGGGATACGTGTTGCATATTGTTTTACTAGTGAAAAATACATTTGCATCTACTAAGATAATACTTTTGATAATCTACACCAGTGGAAATGACAAGTTTTTCCTATCATACACTGTATATCCATGGGTAATGCCCTGGATTGTGTAGTAGAAAGTAGTGAAAGAGCTATTTTAATATTGAGAAATTCTATGCATCAGTTATTATTTACTTTCACATCTCACATTTATATTTTTTTCTATAAATTGTGAGGGTGTTTTTCATAAGATGTGGAATTATTTTTCATAAAATGTGAGGCGTAAGATAGTAAATATAGTATGGCTAATAAGAAAGAGTGGAATTTATATTAAAAAAAAAAATTTCTTATAGCAGCGATTTTCTATCTGCTGCAAAATAAATCGCTGCTATATGTAATTTTTGCCAGCGATTAAAAACTCGCCGCACGTTTTAAAATCCAATCCTCATTAAAAATACCGGGCCGGGCCAAATGCAACAATTGCAGCGATTTAATAGATTCTAGCTGCGAAAACAATCGCCGGGATATAAAATCACATGTTGTAGCGACATGAAATCGACGGGATAGCTCTGGGCGTGAAATCTAATTTATTTCCCCCTTTCCCTCCCGTCCCGAGCCTTACCCATTTCTAAAATCATCTCCGTTCTTCCTCGCTGCTTCCACGTTCTTCCCCAGTTCGGCTACCTGCAATTAAATCCACCCACTTCACACACACGACTTCATCTCCATTTTCAAATACGCCCCAAAGCTTCTGCGCCTCTGACCTCCACTTCATTTTTCTTCCCCACAGAAGCGAGGGTCGTAATTTTTGGAGTAGTTCTTCTGGAATCAAGTATCAGAGGGCAAGCATATTCCACCAAGACTCTTGGAGTGAATTCCTTTAGTGAACAGAGGTATTGCTTGGGGTAATTTCTCTATCTCTCCACCTTCATATGTAGACTAGTTGCTTTACAACAATCGGTGCATTTTTCTTGTAGACTAATTTCCATCTGTTTGAGTCAGGAAGTTTGATGCTTTTTGCACGAAAATGCCACCTTTAAATTTACATTTTGTGTAGGTGTTGATGTGGGGCGTTAATAGTTAGTAATTTTTGGGTGATATTTTTAATTTGCACACCATAGATACATATATATATATATATTATATACATGTCCAACCAGGAAATAAATTAAATTGATTTTTGTTGGTCTGATAATTACACCCTCTAGCTAGGCTGCTAGTGTTATAAAGTCATGCAAGTTATTTTGGTGTCCAAAATAAGCTATCTCACAGCCCTGAAGTTTCTGTCTGTTAAAATTGTGCATGATGATGATATATTAGAAAGACTTCCATAAATATGTATTTAGAAAGTGTATAGATATATATATATATATATATATATATCATTATAAGAATATATTTGATTACCGATGGAATTAAACAATAGTTTAGCAGCTTGGACTTTTTTGGACAAGTAAGAATACTGTATATATGTAGGATTTGAAATTAGTGATCTTTCTTGATTTTAGATATGCTTTTCGAGAAAGTGGATGTAATGCGAAGGGAATGAATATTTCATATTTTGAATGTTACATTGATGTTTTCTTGAGATTTTATATGATGCGAAAAAGAAGACTAAATGTGATAGATGCTAAAATATTCACCTCTGGTTTCTGTTTTGTTCAAAGGCTATTTTTGTCTACGAATCAAATGTTTTATCATTCATGTTCTAAATATTAAAAAAATTTTATCAGTTGTATTTTCTCAAGACTTGAATGATGTGGATTTGATTTTTAAAAAAAGTTTTTGAACCAAACTAGTGTTGAGGCTTTTATTGAAATTATCATGTGTATGTTTCCTATTCTCTTATTTTTGAAATTAGTGATCTTTCATGCTATTTGTAAGATCTGAAATTAGTGATCTTTCTTGCTATTTGTGTATGCTTTTCATCAAAGTAGAGATAATGAGAAGGAAATGAAGGTTTGGCAGTTTGAATGCTGCATTGCTGTTTTCTTGGGGTTTAGTGTGATGAAAGAAAGAAATATAAATGTGCTAGATGCTAAAATATTGAGTTCTAGCTTGTTTTTTGTTCAAAAAGTATTTTTGTCTGGAAATCAAATGTGGCATTATTTATGCTGTATGAAATACCGAAAAGTTTTTATTGGTTTTATTCTCTCCGAACTTAAATGATGTGGATTTCTTTTTTTAAAAAAATTTTCTGAACCAAACTAATTTTGAGGCATTCATTCAAAAGGCTCACTCAAAATTCATATCATATTTGTTCTCTTGTTGGAAGTACAAACTTAGTTATGGTAGGTTGAATAACTTTTGATTTTAATCTCAATCATTGTTCATTAGAAGCAAACAGACCGTTGTGACTCATTAGCATTTTCATTGCCTTTTCCTGGTTATTTTGCATTTATAAAGATTCTCATTGTTTGTTTTTTCCCTTATATATTTTCGGAAATCGAAGTTGTTACTGGCCGACAGGTGAGCCTGAGTACATGATCGGTATATTAATTATGGTCCAAAACTGTACGTTTACATATATATAGCAGTAGTTTATAAAATCAGGAACACAAAGCTGAAAGCTATATATTTATATACATGATATATATATATATAATTAGGTACTTACCGAGATGAAACCATGTCTCAAAGTGAGATAATCAACTTTTGCTACGGAATGGAAGAATTGTCTGAAGAAACATTTCTGCATGCATGGACCACATGAATCAATTATATCCAAACTAGCTAGCACGCACTCAGACACAGACTATATAAAAGGAGCTAGCTTATAATAGCTGGGTATGCAACAACTCACAATCCAGAGCTGAAACGGTGTTCCCCTACAAGAACTCATGTGCCGCCTTCCAAATGTGGTTTGCCTTGTAAATCTGAATTGATTGGGATCTGATTTATAATATTAATGATATTAGTCATGCAATTGCATGCACGTACCATCGAGTAGTAGTACTACTACTTATTAATATATATATATATATATATATTAATAATATTAATTAAAACTATATATATTCATTTGATAACTTTTACTACATTTTTTTTATATGAATTGGCTTTTTTAATTTAATCTTATTAATTACTTGATCTGATGATCCGTAGCTAGCTAGCTAGCTCATACAGACGTTAATATCAGAAGTTAAAAAATAAAAAATAAAGCTAGCATTAAGTAGCCGAACTTTCATGATATTTATATACTACTAATTAACTACATGATGACTAGGTAGCTAGAACGTATATTTTGCATTTATCAAGATTCTCATTGTTTGTTTTTTCCCTTCTTTCCTCACACATAATGCTCTAGTTCACTCTCGCAAAAATTGAATTTGGAATTTTCTTTAGTTTTTGTATTTAGTTTTTGTTTTTTGAATGTTTCTTATTCTCTTATTTTTGGGGTCTAATCTGGCTATAGGATTTGAAATTAGTGAGTGTTTCTTGGTCATTATGTATGCTTTTCAAAAGACATTTTTGTCTAGAAATCAAATGTTTTATACAGCTATGTTTTGAATAACAAAATTTTTTACTTAGTTGTATTTCCTCAGGACTTGAATCATGTGGATTTTTTTGGGGAAAAAAAGTTTCTAAACCAATCTAATTTCGATGCATTATTGAAAAAGGATCACCCACATGCATATCATGTGTGTGTTCTATTATTGGAAGATTTACACGAACATATATATATATCGCATATATATATATACATATTATATATATATTAGTTTCTTCTCTAAAGTTCTGCTTGATATATATATTCTCAACCAAGGCATTAACTAAACATCTTGCAGCTATATAAAGACCAAGGCATTAATAATCAGGCCCATAATTATTTTGCTTTTTTCTGATGCTCTCAACTTTATATATAGACCTTAGATCGATCTGGGCATGCAGCATCGTAGACTTTGTTCAAGGAGTTTGGTCCCTATAAGTATCCTGAATTATACTAAAAGGTTTGTGTATGGTTCCCTGGTGATTATGCCCCATGTGGTTTCAGGATTTAAAGGATTAAAAATTTTAGTGGATCATGCAAGCATGAACATGATCTTATATATATAGGCATCTTAGCCAGAATTAGCTATATATTGGTTGATGGCAGCTTAAGTATAATGAACTACTCCTCTAGCTAGCTAGCTAGGCTCCATATGGTTATAGTCCATATATATCCTCCATTTAAAGAACAAATAACGTATGTACACAACCTCAACCCACGTATTTTGTTAGAGGTAATTAATGAGGAATCTGATCCCTAGCTATTGGACTAGGGCTTCTCAAAACAGTGTCATCTTTTACTCATGCATAAAAGTTAAATGTAGGCTTATTGAATATTGATATTTATTTCTACTCTTTTTAATATTGAGAAGATCTTCTGTTTTAAATATTGATGAGTTTGAATCATTTTGTGACTATGTTTAACCCTTTATCACTATGTGTTAAACTAGTGGAGATGAGAATGTATTATTTTTAACACTTTTCTTCAAGATAATAGCCTATGTAAGCAATCGATGATTTTATTCAAACTAGTAGGTTCGATTAGAATTTTCTGGTTTGTCAAGAGCTACTCTTGTATGGGTGTTCTATGCTTTCACACAAAAATGATGTGAATTCTCAGGTTTTCTTCAAATCTAGTATGCTTGGGTTGTGTAGTTGAGATTGTGGTTAAATGAGGGATGTTTAAGAGCATGAATGTACTAAAGCTGCTAGCTGTCCATTCTTTTTAGCCGAAAATTCTGCACTGCACTCTGTTTTGCTTGCATGCTGTCCATTTCATTCCCATTTTTCATTTGCATCTTTTGCTCAACCAAAGTTATTTCTTTGTATGAAAAACTGTTGAAAACAAGGGACAAAAACCAGCCATTTTGTAATCTTTAAGCTTTAACTTTTCTGTACTAAGTATTGAGGCAAATATTATTTCCTTGGGGAACTCGATGAAGTTCTTTTTGCATATAGAGATTAATTTATCTTACAATTTAAAAAGCTGATCATTTCATTGAATGATCACAGCAAACTATATAAATTTATATTAAGGGTGTATATATAAGTAGGTATGTATTTCAGTTTCTATGCAAAAAGAACTATTTGTAATTTCTGTTTGTGATCAACCAAACATTTATCTTTCTATGTGATCTATAAACATATACTTTTATTTGCAAAATGAAGTTGTACTAGGCTATTTGTGTTATTACTTTTAAGAATGACACAAATATATGAATCTTTTATCCCAACATATTTGTGTTATTACTTCTAATATTTAGTCTATAAAGCCACCACCCGGCCAATTTTGTAACTACTAATTAAATGAAAACTAAATAATATATAGCAAAGAGTTAAATTTATCAACTAAAATATAATACATCAAACAGAAATAAATATCTTGTTTAAAGTTAAAATTTATTAAAGGAAAAAAAATTAAGAGGAGCGTGACATCATCTAAGTTATAATGATATATATATATATATATATTATATATTATCTTCCATATTGGAGCTAATTGTCAAACAATATTGTATTAATGTTACGGAGATCATGATGATGATGGGATCTCGCACTATGTTCAATTACTCACATTGGTACTACATTATTTACATAGTACTAAACTTATACATTATAATATATATATATATATTTATATATATATATATAGTCCATGCATTACATTATTTTTTGCGCAACTTATTATATATATATATATACACATATATATATGAAGCAGTACTACTAGCTTATAAACAGAATCAACTATCACTGATTGATCAACTAATACCTAAAATTTTCCATTTCCATATTCTGCCTTATGAGCACATACGTGCCATCCATAATGCTTTAGTTCTAATATATTTTTTTATTTGTTTGAACCATAATTTGAGTATCAAAGGAGCTACACTTGACTGGGGATCAGTAATTGTTAAATGAGTCCCACGACTCCCATGACTTAATCATGTATTACGCCAACTTTACATAGTTTTATATAATCATTTTCCATTATGTTACTAGCTGGTTTTGTCCAGTTGGGAGTTTCAACACTGAACAGCCAGCAAATGAAATTGATTGATAATTTGATTTTAGTTTTTATATATATGGAGGAGTAGTCCTATTTATGCCAGTTCTTTCCAGGTTATAATGCAGACGTGAGTACTGCCATATATCCTAATACTTTCTATATATATATAGAAAGTATATACTAGAAGATTAAAAGCACTAAGCAGAACTTTATGTATTTGTCAAATAGCACAGTTGAGTGTAGCTTCCCCTTGCATATGATCTAATATATAAGACCAGATTCAAAGTCCCTATGTGAGATGAGACAATCATCACTAGTAACCATATCATTTCAGCCAATCAAGAAGTCCTTTAATGGAGTTAAAATATTGTGAACTTGGGTTCTTCATTGGTGCTTCATTAAAATTCCTGAACACTTAAACTTCTCAGTTACATTTGCATAGTAACTTGGGATATTTAGCCATTTAATTGTTGGCCAGAAAATGCACCAACCCCACTCTGTCCTTCTCTCTTTTCCTGCCAGGGTAGAAAACTGTAAATAAATATATTTTCCACTGTTTTAACGATATTGCTTTCTTTAGGGGTATTCATCATACAACTTTTTTTTACTGCTCTTATTCCAGGACCATACTAAGTATGCCCCTTTTGCCTTCAACACCAGCCTCCCTTCAGCTCATCCCATCCTACTTTTTTTAAACCTTCATATGCAAAAACTAAAAACATCAAGTTTCCTTCATTTTATTTATGTGGCTTTTGCTTGTCTTGATTTTGAGGGCTAAAATGCAGAGAGCAATCATTTTATAATTGTAAGAGCCATATAATGCATAATCTCTGTATGAAGTTCAAATAAAAATTCATTTCCAGCTATGCTTCAAAATTCTTGACTCGAGTTGAACCCTAAAATGCAAATATTCATTAATGGAAATGAATAGATACCATGCCCCAATACCTACAACAATTAGCTTCCCCTTGCATATATATGCTATTCATGTTTCTAATACCAACAAAGTGTATATCGCATACTAAATTGAAAGCAGTTTGTTGCAATTTCAGGGTTACTTTTAGTGTCATGTAGTTGAGATTTGCTAAAAGTAATTTTATTAATTGGAGTGATTTAGATCGAACTCAAGTATTGATTTGGTATTTTATTCATTAATTGAATAAAATATTCATTAAGCATTGAATGGATTGTTTAGCCCGTGGTATTAATATGTACGTTGTCTGAGCCGATCTCAAGCTTATAACTAGCTTTCCTACTTTGTGCACTAGTATACGGGACATCCTATTTCAAATTGCTATTTTTTAAAAAATGAAACTACACTTACTTAAATATTGAAAGTACAATACCATATGAAATACTATTGAACTTATAGGAACTCAACCCAATTGTTGCTTCCATCCATTTATCTTTCATGTACAAAACCCAACGGCCTTTATTGGACAGCAAACATGCAATTTGAATGATGCTCTAGTTATTTATTTAGGATGCTTGGAATAAGGACTTTTAAAGTTTGGCTTAGTGCTAAGTATGGATAGAAGTCAAATAGTTTGATGTCGTGCTTGTTAGTTGATTTTCCCTAAGTTGACAGGATGTAAGGAACGTGCTTTCTAGTTGAAATTATATAGTTGGAAGATGCAGTTAAGCTTGTGATTAAAATCATTACTCTTATATTTGTTTGCTTTTATTTGTATATTTTTCTTTTGTTTATTGATTTCGTTTGTGTTAGGCTCTTCTATATATTAAGATTTAATCTGACACTTTATGTTACATTTTTGGGTGCAGATTGTAGGAAGGATGTGCTGTCATTTTGATTGAAAAGCACTTGGTTGAGCCCGACGGCCTTATTGGTGAGCCATTTCACCTAGGGGTGAGCTGAAACAATTTGTATTGGGGATTGAAGGTAACGAATACCCATACACGTCCGTAGTTCCTTCTTCCTTTCATTTCATGAATTCTCAAAACATAGATGGATGTTTTGTTGTTAGTGTTATTATATATGCTAGACATAGCTTTGATTGGTTAATATATATGGTTTATTATTAGATAATCCATCTAATAATAATTGTATTCTACTTAACAAATTCCACATGCTGTTTGTTCTTTGTTTTGGGTGATGTTGTTTGCCGGTAAATGTATTTTTCCTTGTGTGGCTAATTAATTAATTTGAATTTGAGTTAGAGTCGGCAGTGCTATGATTTAGCATATCCTTTACTTAATAACACAGTTCGTAGATATAAAATAACAACAAAGTACTCAAGGATCCTTAAGCAAGACCATGCAAAAGATGTCAACTAAGAGTAATTCTGCATGCAAACCCAAAAACAATTATTACTATAATTGAATATAATCATTTATGCAAACTTTAATGCATCTATGTTTCAATCCTGTGATTAAACAATTATTTTCTTAGATTATGTATATCGGACAAGTATTATAAGGAATTGCCTAAAACAGTATGGAGTATATAAGGTAGATAAGTAGTTTCTTCCGACCAAACAAGAAAAAGTGGTCAGTGTTATGGCCTCACAAACGAACTCAAATTCCCAACTGAGATGATATCAAGAAAACCTGATATCTTCTTGAATCTTCTATCTTTTCTTATCTTCCATATATAATCTTCAACTATAATGTCGGACCAATTATAGTTGTTTGCTTACTTTTGTTAGGAAAATTGCTTTAACAATATTACATCATCTATCTACGATGAATTGTAATTTCCATAGATGAAAACATGTTTCCGAACTCACCCACCTCAAAGAATGAAATGGAAATTTTAGACAACATAATAAAGCTATGCTTCTGATTCAAGAAGTGTAATTTTTTTTTTAATAATACAAGTAAATAGGCATTGCCCAAGTACATATGAGGTACTTGGGCAAACACCATATCTTTAGTTCAGTATTTCTTACATGATTCCAGTGGTGTATGCAAACACCATAGCTTAGACCACCTTCCTATATCCCAAGAAAGCAACTTATTTGTAAGTTGTAGGCACGAGTAAGCAACACAGTTCATTGCCTTGAAAAAATGAACTGTTACACACATATGCTCTTTAAATAAACTATATTACACTAACCTTTGGTATGCAATTTGGTATGCAATAACTGAACAGTGCCACACATATATGCTCTTTAAATAAGCTGGCAACCTCTATAACATCCTTCACAGTCTTGATTAGAGTTTCTTGAATTCCACGTAAAGGTTACTCCCATTACCTCCACGCTCTAAAAGCCTAGTGTCTCAACCACCTTCTAATATGCTTTTTATGAAGTGAACTAGGTGCCTCCAATTCTCTTCTTCAAACAACTTCTTATTCATTCTTCCAAACGTGAATGCGCACTATGGTGAGTTTTTCATCGAACTTAGTTGTTTACGGTCCATGCTTAACTAACTTTCTTCCTCTCCCATATCGTGCTTCAGATGGACAAAAGTTGGATGAATGATCCCGATAGGCTTGTATCACCTGCATACGCCGAAGGCGTTAAATATTTCATCGCACAAGCACGAAACCATGCAAGTGGAAGGGATCGCATCCGGTGTCCATGTCGTTCATGCCTTAACAATCTGTGGCTGCCTATATTTGAGGTGGAAACTCATTTGTTTATGAAAGGGATCAACCCAAATTACACGCAGTGGATATTTCATGGGGAGGAGGATACAACATTCTACGTGAGTGATGAAGATATTGATGATGATATCAACCAAGAAGACGATTACATAGATGACATGCAGGATATGTTGGATGACATCCGGGCAGGCACCTTCGATGATGCGCCCCAAGATAGCACTCCTGCGGCAAACAGGCCACGAGAGACGATAGATTCACCATCTTTCGAGCAACTACTAGAGGATGCCCGACGTCCGTTATTTGATGGGTGTACAAAATTTTCAAAACTGTCATTCGTGGTCAAGTTGTTACACATCAAATCAATCGGTGGGTGGTCAATTAAGTCATTTGACATGCTACTTGATTTGTTGAGGTCTGCCTTTCCTGATGCCTTATTGCCATAATCATATGAGGAGTCAAGGTCGTTGGAGCGCAGTTTGGGCTTCAAATACCACAAAATTCATGCGTGCCCCAACGACTGCATCTTATTTTGGAAGGAAAATGCAACTCTTAATGAATACCCTGTATGTAAGGCTTCGAGGTGGATACCAAATACACACGGACAGCGCGCGGTACCTCAAAAAGTGTTGCGTCACTTTCCTTTGAAACCGAGATTGCAGCGTCTCTTCATGTCTGCAAAGATAGCAGGTGATATATGATGGCACAAAGAGCAACAGACAAAAGAAGATACTTGTATGAGACATCCGGCCGACTCTGAGTGCTGGAAGAAATTTGATGAAGATCATGGCTGGTTCGCTTCGGATCCTCGCAATGTTAGGCTCGGTCTGGCAAGTGATGGCTTCACTCCCTTCAACAACTTGGCTAAACCTCATAGCATTTGGCCAGTCATCCTTGTCCCCTATAACTTGCCGCCGTGGTCATGCATGAAAGACCAATTCTTCATGACATCTCTGATTATTCCTGGCCCAAGGTCACCAGGGAATGAGATTGATGTATACTTGCAGCCGTTGATCGATGAACTGCTTGAATTTTGGGAAGATGGGGTACCTACATATGATGCCTCAACCAAGGAGACGTTTATGTTGCATGCTGCCTTATTGTGGACAATCAACGATTTTCCTGCCTACGGGAATCTGTCTGGCTGGTCAACAAAGGGAAAATTGGCTTGTCCGTCTTGCAATGCAGACACAGACTCTAATTGGTTGAAATATGGCCGAAAACATTGTTACATGGGACATCGTCGTTTCTTACCCCGAGATCACATATGGAGAAGGAGGAAATGGTTGTTCAACGGTAGAGAAGATCATCGCATGCCACCAAGGGAATTTGGTCCTGAAGAGATTCAAAATCAATTGCAGATGATTGGGGATGTTCAGTTTGGCAAATCTCATAGGAAGAAAAAACGCACTGCTGAAGAGCAGAACTGGACAAAGTGTAGCATATTCTTCGTGTTACCTTATTGGTCAACAGTTCGACTTCGGCATAATTTAGATGTTATGCATATTGAGAAGAATATTGCCGACAACATCTTATTCACTTTAATGAATAGTCCAGGGAAAAGTAAGGATAACATCAATTCAAGGCGTGACTTAGAGCTTTTGGGCTATAGAAAAGAATTACACTTGATATGGCATGGTGATCGTGTAACAATGCCACATGCACAGTACACATTAAACGTCGAGCAAAAGAATAAATTTTGTGAGTGATTGTCTGATATCAAATTTCCAGATGGGTTCGCTTCCAATATCTCGAACTGTGTATCTCGACGTGATTGCAAAATCTCAGGGTTGAAAAGCCATGACAGTCACGTTTTCCTTCAAAGACTACTCCCTATTGCTGCTGGGGGGTATTTAAGAAGTGACATTGGCTTGGCTTTGACTGAACTTGGTACTTTCTTCAAAGAGTTGTGCGCTCGAACACTCGATGTCAACCGCCTGGCCCAACTCCAAACTGATGTTGTCACTATTCTATGCAAACTGGAGATGATATTCCCTCCTTCCTTTTTCGATGTTATGGTCCACCTAGCTGTCCATTTACCCCGTGAGGCGAGACTTGGGGGTCCAGTACAATATAGGTGGATGTACCCATTTGAGAGGTATCTCGACAAATTCAAGCGGTATGTTAAGAATAAAGCCCGCGCAGAAGGTTCAATAGCCGAGGCTTACATTCACACCGAATGCTTGACATTCTGCTCCATGTATCTCAAAGATATTGAGACGAGGTTTAGTCGACCGGACCGCAACATTGATGCTGACGAAGAGGGCACGTTAGATGGGTTCAAAATTTTCAACCAGAAAGTTCGTCCCTTGGGTATGCCTTCGAACGTGCAATTAGAAGATAAACTATTTAGGGCAGCCATCTGGTACGTGCTCAATAATTGTGCGGAGATTGGACCTTATATAGAGTAAGCATTAACGAGTCTACTTAAAAATCCTCTTTCATTCTATACAATTTGTTATGAACCCAGTACCATCTAACTTCAATATGTTGTTTCGCCTCGATGCACCAAATGCAGGGAACACTACGATAAATGTAAGGTGCAACACCCAGATTGCATCGAGCTCACGCACCAAACTGAGTTCCCAACTTGGTTTAAGCAACGTGTAAGTTCTTATCCATTCCTATGTAAGATGTGCTGCTATAGCTTTCATTTTATATGATTTGGATCTAATCGAAAATAAACGTTATGAAATTTGCTTTTTTAAATATATAGATCCAGGAACATCGTACCTCGCATATACTTGATGTGTCCGCTGATCTGTACGCGTTAGCTTGCGGGCCTGACCGTTGGGTTGCAACATATGCTGCTTGCATAATAAATGGAAAAAGGTTTCATACGAAACAGCGTGAACTTCGCCGTCGTACACAAAATTCTGGAGTGGTGGTAACTGGTGATGAGGCCACAAATAATTTGGACTTCTATGGAGTTATTAATAATATTGTAGAGTTACGCTACATGGAGTGGCGTCGGGTGTACCTGTTTGAATGCGATTGGTTTGATGTTGGTGATCGAAAACGAGGGGTGCGGGTGGATGACCATATGATTAGTGTCAACATGAACAGGACTTGGTATAAGGATGAACCATTCGTGTTGGCGAGTCAGGCTGATCAATGTTTCTACATAAGAGATTTAAGGGCGAAAGGGAATTGGGGTGTTGTGCAGAACTATGCAAATAGGAATGTATACAACATTCCGCCACTGCCGAGAGTTCTTGAAGTACTTGATGGGGAATCAAGTACTCCTGATGCCGATCAAGAAGATGAGCCATCATATTATTATGAACCAGTGCAGTGTGATAACACAGATCAAGTGGCAACTCAACTGAATAGGCCTGATATACTACCTAGCCATGTAGATGCACGAGAAATCATGGATCCGGTTGGTCAACGCATAGATTCAACAGGCTTTATCAATGATGACATGATCACTTCTGAGTCTGGAAATGCGGCCAGTGAGGGGGAATATTCAGATGAAGAGGACCTATCAACAAATGAGGGGGAACATTCAGATGAGGATGGGCACACAACATCTGATGAGTCTGGCGACCTATAAATATAACCCAGGAACTTCGTTCATTTAAGGTTGAGATATTAGAATTCTTGTTCGAAATTTCCATGTGTATATAGACATCTGACAATATGAGATTGACTTTGAAATTGGTATGTGTATATAGACAGTTCAATATGAGTTTGGGTGAAATATATGTTTTGATTTATTTTCTTACTACCATGAAGAAAATCATTTTACCTGGCTCGAACTACTTATTATGCAAACTCATATTTTCTTATTATGCAAGTAGCAAACAATCTTGAGAGTAGTATTCAAGTTTTACAACATCTATACCTAAATTAAATAGTATCTAACATGTGATTTAATTTGCTTCAGGTTACGTTCAATATTGGGAGGCTGTGTCAACTGGGATGCACTATGCCGTATCAAGGTATATATACGGCCGACTCTCAGTTATTCGTTTGTCTATTTAAAGTCTCATAGTGTAAGGGTTAGTCTACCTAAAAGTAACTGAAAATGGTAGATAAATTTGCTTGTTTACGAACTTGTCTGTGCATATTGCGATTATTTTGTATCAATTAGGGCATCAATTTTATCCCACTATGTTATTAACTTGTACTCGTGCAGGTAATCAGCCGGGACCCAGTTCAAGAGGTGGAGGCAGACTTCGAGGCCTTCGAGGTGGAAGGCGTTATATCCCATACTCAGGTCGTCACTGCCGACCACGCGGTGCGAAATTATCTTTATATCATAGCACGGAGGAGTGTAATCAATCCTCCTCGGATGACTCAACACAGCCTCCAAGTCCCCCACCATGCATTGTGGCAACTCACGCGCCACAACCTATTCAAGAACCCCAACCAAATACTGTTGGGGAACAATCACCTACTGGAGAACAAACTGGTGCATGTTTTTCCAATACGCTAATTTTGAAAGCATTAGCATGTTTGAATGTGTTATTAAGTGTGAATATTCCACATTACACTTTAAAATACTAATATATTGTACCTTAAAATACAGCTGCAGATGCCCCAGTGGAGACCGAAGGAACGCAAGAACAGAGGAGACGAACTCGTGGGCCATCTAGATGCATTTTCTTTGACAAGCTAAGGAAGAACGGGAAAGTGATGCTGAAGATAAACGATGGTGAGACAGCCCCATGTTGTGAACACGCTTCTATGTTCACAACACGAGTATCGTGGATTGTGAAACAATACTGTGACATGAGTTACAAGCGTTGGTCGGATGTGCAACTAGCGATTAAAGAGGAGCTCATTGACCGTGTTCGGGTAAGTAAAAAATTTAATTGTCCTTGTTTGGGGTGTTGTTTATGTAGTATAATCATCGCCTAAATAACGAGATGACACATTGATTGTTTGCATGCTGCCTTATGTAGAGTGACTTTGTGTTGGACTGGGATCGCGAAAACCACCGATTGACGGTGACAAAGGCCTTACGTAAGCGCTTCAACTCCTTCCACCATGACTTGCACAAGATTTATGAATCCTATGGAAGCCACGCAGAAGCGTTGGCTAATGGAACTAGTCTGGTGGACCCCATTGTATGGGTGAAGTTGTGTGAAAGGTGGGGCAGCGATGCCTTCAAGGTACAGATAGTCTTTCTCACATACAACCATATAATATGTATATATTTAATATGTCTAAATATTGTGGTGGAAAATCTGTTTGTCTATTATAAGTAATTGTTCCCTATTGTGTATGACAGAAAATTTCAGCTCAAAATCGGGAGAACCGAAACAAGCAGGCCATTAATCACACATCAGGACGAAAATCATTCGTCCGATTACTTGAGCAAAAGGTATGTCTAAGGGAAAACAATCTTTTAATTTTAAATAGAATAGTAAAAATGCACTTTACTTGGAGATTTTAGTGACAATATTACTTTACTATCACTAAAGGTGGTTACTCATAGCTTTGTTGTTCAAATGTCACATGGTTCATACAAATGACAGCGCAATGAGAATGGGAATTTGGTCGACTTCTACAAAGAGACGCGTTGGTCGAAGAAAAAGAATGCATTTGTCACCGATGCTACAGAAAGTACTTATGTGAGTAGTGCAGAAACAGCCGTTGGGATCTATGTTTCTTTCTATACTGTCGTGCATGCCTTAATATAGCACTAGCTGATTATTTGTTAATAATCGCTGCTTTCTCAATGTGCAGAAGGAGATGCAAGGTAGGTTGGATGGCCTAGGACCAGAGCAACGTAGTGATGAGGCAGCAGCGACTGTCTTTAGGGAGGTTCTTGGCCATCGACCTGGATATGCACGGGGACTTGGGGAAATGGTCATCCCCGAGTCAAGTAGACAACGTGACAAAGTTGAAATGCAACAATACATGTCTGAGGCTGAAAAGCACAAGAAAGATGCTGAACAATATAAGAAGGATGCTGAGCAATATAAGAAGGATGCTGAAGCTTACAAGAGTCAGCTGGATGCAATGAGACAGAGATGCGGGAGCTGAGGGAGCATCAGATAGAAAATGACAAAGTGATGCAGTCTTTCTTTAGGGCTTTCCCGTCGTTCACTGAGTCAGTTCGACAGACTCAGTGTAACGATTCCCCCCGCCCATAAGGGGCTTCTCATAAAAGGGCACATTTTTTGGGTGGTTTTTTGTGATACCGGGGAGGCATGAGGTTTTTGTACTTACTCTATAAAAGGGCACAAAGGGGCTTCTCAAGGGTGTCGATGTGTTGTGCCTTTGGGTGGTTTTTGTACTTACTCTATACGACACTGGGCTATATATATATAAATATATATATAGTATTATATATATTTATATAAATCTTGGATCTATGTCTACACCGGGGATCTCTTGGATCTCTCATGGCCCCAATGAGGTTAGTATCATTTGGAGTTATCCACCATAAAATGTACTTGTACAAGTGAAGTGTTAAATATATTTCTAGCAACTTTGTTTTCCAAACCCGATGAATAATTCATTGATAGTTTTATACATAATTCCTTTTATTTTTTTTGATATATTTGAATCACAGAAGGCTGACATTCTGAGAAGCTTCCTTGAGATGAAGGAGAAGGAATTACTTGTGTTGGAAGAGAAGCTTAAGGCTAGAGAGAGAGAGTAAGTTCCGACACCTTTTCCCTGCTCTATAAAAGTTTACTTACAACTTGTGTTTTATTTTTTTCCCGTGTAAAATGACATTGATCCTCTACACTTATGTATGTAGTTTAACTAGCTTTGTCGCTTTGGAAATTCTAGTAAATATGACTACTTTTGCACTGATCTCTCTCTCTCTCTCTCTCTCTCTCATTGAGCTGACCATTTGTGTAATAACATAATGGAATCTGTATAGCTTAAAAGGCTTTGAGGGTTGGACCACATTGTGGTGTATTGATGCTATGGTTTGGGTGTATAGAGAATTATTGGATTAGAATATGCATTGATTGGAAACGCAATCATGGTAATCTATAATTTTATGTACAATTTGTTATGGTTTGCTAAGTAGGAGTGTTACTGTGACGTAATTTGTAAGGCGTTGCAATTTCCCTTTAATATTTCTCACATTAATGCATATTCTACTATTTTTCATTTTTAAGAGGAAGGGGGTGCCATTGGGCCTCTTCCTTGACAAATTATCATATTTGAGCAGCCTCTTGCAGCTGCTCAAATATCTCTTCCGCTTTCGCAGAAAGTCCTTCCCTAGCAAATGCATTTACCAAAGCACTATATGTGCAGATATTAGGTTTAATTATCAGATTGATTGAATGCATGGTCAATATCAGCTCATATATATATATATATATATATATATATATAAGCTAGCAGGTATGATCTATAATATCATATAAAGATATACAGAATGATATATATTATTAATAATTTTGCATCTAATCATAGTAGAAGCACTAGTGCCCCGTATTTCCTTCCATGGAAAAATTTTGCCTTTGGGGACTGGCATGGACCTAACTCATCCTCCCCAGCTCAACTCTCATGTCCGAATTAATCATGCAAGTCTTTGCTTTATTAGTCGTTTGGAAGTGTAATAAATGTAAAAAAGATTATGTCTTCAGTTCATCCTACATGTTTTGCAACATAGCATCCATATTTCTCTTCTATGTTAAAAATATCAGAACATCATGCAGAAGCTTCACCTTACTAACATTTCTCATTATTTTAAGGATATGGCTTGTGAACCTCACCCCCGTTGTAGGGATAGATACTCATCCATGATGTCTAAGTTTCTCACCCTTTACAATGCCATATTTTATCCCAGCTACTAGAGCCTAATCGTTTTTCTTTTCCATATATCTGACAAACTCTGTTTATAAAACCCCAAGAAACCACCAATTTAGAGGCCTGTGCACACTTCGCTGCACTTAAGTATATGATACCTAAACTCATCCCGAGCCACCCCATAGGTATCCCTTTGAAGCCTATAAATCTAGTGCATTAGCCATTAAGCTAAGCAGAAATCTGTCTTTCAGAGTATTTGATTGCCCCTTGAATCTCTTCACTACTTTTGACAAGAATATTTGGAATCCTCAAAATTTTCAATTTTTTATTTTTGAGTGGCATTGATGGACCATTTGTTTAGAATTCATTGACATACTCTATTGTACATGTGATTGCATCCTCTTTTTTAAGCAAGAAATGGAGCTATCTTTGATAGGCCTTCAGAATGCTGGAAAGACTTCACTTGTAAATGTTGTTGCAGTAAGTAGATCACCATGTTGAGCTTCTACTGTTATTATTTTCTTTTTGTCCCTGTGGGTTGGTGCGCTGAAAACTTGTTTGTTTGTTTCTACTTTCTAGACTGGTGGATATAGTGAAGATATGATCCCTACGGTGAGTAATATTTTAGAAAGGGTTGTGCCTGATTTTAGTTTTACAAGTGAAGTATATACTTTTGCCAAAATCTTGGTTAATGATGATAACACTACTAATTAATTATGAAATGCAACATGCATTGGGATTCTCATCGCTGAAGAGCTGAGGGGGTGGGATTCGTTCCATCACATAGACTGGCTCGTAATAGTACATCATTCTCTTCATACCCTCCTCATGATCAACGACGTATATATATAGTACCTCTCATTTTGAGTATCTTCCTCATAAGTTGTTCAGCACAGGCCTCACAGTGGAACTCATTAATAACAATTAGTTCCACTGTTATTAATCCAGAAACCTAGAGCACAAAACCACATACATGATGCGAGTTAAGAATATTGGCAAAAAAGTGAACTTCCATATATCCATTCGTACCCGAGCTAGTTACTGAAATATCCTTCCCTCTTTCATCAACAAACAAATTTAAAAAAAAAAAAAAAATACTATAACAATGAACAGTAAAACTAAATAAAACGATGAATTATTGTGGTAAAAATAAAAACTGTATATTTTTTTCCATAATCCAGTAAAATTAACCTTTTAAAAACTGTATAAAATTTAGAATGAGTTACCACCTCCGTTTTTCAGAGAGCTTGTAATAAAAGTAAATAATTAAAATAACACATTGATCATTAAAAGAGTTATATTTTTTTTTGAATATTTTTCTTGTAGGTAGATTTTCTTTACTAGCTTATAGATCACTTTCATCAGAAAATATACCTTTCTGAAAAAAAAAAAAAACAAATATGAAAAATCAAAAATCAAAATTCACATAAACTTCAGAGTTTCGGCTAAGAATTTGTTATCAATCAAATGTTACAAATGAATGAGTAGTATAACCTATATGTGTTGTGGGACAATTAATTTCTTGCATTCTTCAGGGTTATAGGGTTATGGATGTATTACATATTTGTTTTCATATGTGAAAGTAGAACTATTTTAACACTTAACTAAAAAAAACTCCATTATCTCAAATTTATTTACCTTTTTTTATTCCAATGAAAGTGTGAAAGTAATTTTATACACCCTAACATTATACATTTTTATTTTATTAAATATTGGATTTCTATCTGTCAGATTTTTATATTTAATAAATACAACAAATTATTGGTGGGAAGCTGTGGAAATGAATATGACTAATAAACAATGAAATTTTTGAGTGTCAGATTCTATTATACACGTGGTGTCAACGTCCAACGTTCATTCGGTGTCAATGTTTAGCATTAAATCAATGTCGATGACGTCATTACAATTACGTACCATTGGAGGTCATTTGCAAGTTTGCAACCCATCCACTCTGGAAAGTGAATGGAAAGAATTTGTTTAATTCAACGCAATGTCAATACAATTTTTACTAGAAAAATATCTTTTTCATTTCGGTTCACATGTAAAGTCTTTTCTTTTCTTTTTTTCTCAAGAATGCTGCTTATAATTTTAGAGCGTGCAAACAGGGCATATTTTATTTAAAAATCATAAGACTCGTTGTTAAAAAGTAAATATAAATTTTAATTTTTATATGAATTAAATTATATTAATAAAGTCAAATAGATTGTGAGCATCAATTCAACCCGTTTACATAAAACGGGTTGAAATAGGTCATACATGTCATGTTGACTATTTCTTAATGAATTATTAAATAAATTAAAATGAATCGTATCATGCTACACATTATTTAAATAGACCAATTGTGTTAGATATTGAAATTTTGATCTATTTAGCTAAATGGATCGTGTTTGGATTGACTTATATAATCGAATGTTCATGCTTGACACGACCCTAAACACGAATTGTCACCCTTAATTATAATCAATTCTCAAGTGTTTGTTTAAGAGTTGATTTGTTTCTAGTCAAATCAAATACTAGAAACAAATCTACTTTTGAACAAAGACTTTTGTGTGGACAACACGTGGAGTATCCCAAAATTTTAAGAATAGTAGTAAAATTGGTTGAGAGAAAATTTACTTATATTTGGTTTTGAGAAATGAGAGAGAAAAAGTTAAATAAAAATTATATTATAAAAAAATGGTTTGAATATAATTTTTTCATATAATTTTATTTCGAAATTTGTAAAAGTTATATTGATTTTTGTATGTTATTTTGAAGTTTGTAAAAGTAATATTGAATTTTGTATCTAAATATCATGATTAGATACTGAATAGATGAAAAAATTAATATTTAAAATTGATAAGTATTTTATATTTAAATGATATTAATTAAGAATAAAATAATAAGAAATTTTAAAAATTTTAAGAATTTTAATAATTCTCAAGATATCCATACAATGTCCTAAATATAATACGATATTATACTCATGTAAACTTCTCCGTTTGTAAATTTCTTTTCAAATTTAGAACTTCACCAAGTTTATAGTTTGTTAACCAAATTATATTTAGAAAAATAGTTGATTTACAAAAAAATCTTTCAGACGTGGCTTGTATAATATATTAATTTTTTTTTTTATATAATATGTTAAATTATAAAACTACATTTGCAAATCTCAAACCCATCTCATATATTTAATTGAGGCGGGCCTGGAATGGATTACTGATCGACCTAGCTCGGTTATGGAGATATGGCAACAAGACGGGCAGAGCGAGGAGTTGTTTGTCTATATATAGCCCTTTAATTTTAAAGAGTTGCACTGTGAATTATAGATCTGCATTTAATTTCCAAAGTTTGGAAAGCTCTTTAATTTGTCATTTTTCTCAGTGCATGCGCATAAAGCTTGGAGGACGAGTACTTCTGTTGTATCAGGTTCAATAAGAAATCTCTTCCTCTCATTCTCAGATTTATTTCATTAATTTCTTTTATTCTTTTATGCACATCGAATATTGTGTTTGTCAGCAGGAAGTTTCAGAATAGCAACTTGATAAATAGATGGCAGGACAACCAGCAAGTTTTGAAAAAAATCAGGAACATGGGGCTAAAAAATTGTCCAAGGAAATCGAAGGTATGATAAAAAACTTAGATACACTCCCAGCATCATCACCTAAACATTGTTGTATCTACAAGGTTTCAGATCACATTCGCAAATCGAACGAAGAAGCTTATACTCCTCAGGTAATATCAATTGGGCCTTTCCATCGTAATAACCCAACATTGCAAACCATGGAAAGGTTTAAATTGAGTTCTAAAGAGTTTCAAGGAACAAGCCGACACACAGTTGGAAGATATAGTAAGCACTATAAAAGGTGCAGAAGAAAGTGTTCGGGAAAGTTTTTCGGAGACTATATCACTTGACAGTGATGATTTTGTGAAAATGATCCTGCTTGATGCCAGCTTCATTATCGAGTATTTCTAGAAAAACAAGACGTTGGACTGGACCGACGATGACCGGGAAATAGTAGAGCCGTGGTTGTGCAATAGGATGCAAATGGACTTCATATTACTTGAAAATCAGCTTCCTTTCTTTATTATTGAGAAAATATATGACATTGCATTTCCATGTCTCTCAAAAAACAACCCCTTCATTGGGCTTACCTTTCGCCAGTTCGAATATTACAACGTTCAAAATTTCCAATATTCTCCGTCGACAAAAATATTGCACTTCACTGACTTGGTTTGAAACTTTTGCATGCCTCCTAGCGAAAGGCGACCGAAAGGAGAGTCTCAAAAGATGAAGGAAATGTACAGTGCGATCCAGCTGGATGAGGTAGGATTAAAGTTTAAGAAGAGAGAATCAAGCAATATTAATTGGTCAGCTCTTGAACTAAAATATGCGGACGGAGTGCTGGAAATCCCACGCTTTCAGTTAGACGATACCATGGAGATTTATGCTCGAAACCTCGTTGCCTTGGAGAAATGTCACTATCCTAAAGATGAGGCATATATTACTGATTACTATACCCTGTTAGGTTTCCTTATCAAAACAGACAAAGATTTGGATGTACTTGTACGAGAGCAGATCATCGATAATTGGCTGGATGGCGTTGTGGCAACTTCATTGATCAACAAGCTGTCCGGCGAAAAATGTTTGTATATCAAAATGAACTCTTATTATCACAAGATGGCTGAAGAGTTGAACGAATTCTATAATAAACCCCCAAAGCTCATCCCCTTGATACGGTTTTATTTCGCACGCGTTTGGCTGGTACTATTACCATATCCGGTTCTATTGGGTTGTTTCTCATTGTGGTTGGATCTGCATGCTCTGTCCTATCGCTCAAGTACAAGTAGTACTTTTAAGTTTGTTTTTTAATTTTGATGTATTTTAAAGCTAGTTTAATTCTAATTAAGCTTGTTTATTTTTAAGTACCCCACATGGGCTTGCCTTGTATGAAGATTAGTCGGTGTGTATTTGGTAATAAAATATGACTATTTATTTATTCTCGTAGTTTTCGGAGAAATAAGTACTGATTTTTAATTGTAGGAGTAATAAAACCATCAAGTTAAATGAATAATTGTTTTTTTTTTTTTTTTTGAAATAAACCTCATTGTATTCATATTCAACTTGTAACCAACTCTTCATACATTTTGTCTATACTCAACTGATTTGTAATGGTCTCAGGGCCCTCCTCTACCCAGTACATATCATTATCCCCATATAAAGCCAATTTAGCTAATTGATGGACAACCTCATTTTCTTCCCTATGGATAAAAGCAACCTCCCATCTTGAATAGAAGTTCAGTTTCTACTGCAAATTCTTTACCAAGTGACCGTAGCTAGAATCATCATTCTCACCACTGCTTACTGCATCAATGACACATTTTGCATCACCTTCAAAGATGACCTCACCTAAACCCAGTTCTTCACAAAGAACCATTGCCTCCCACAAAGCAGTACATTCAGCCCCAAAGGCCCCATAGCTCGACTCTCTTGTAAGACATGCTGCAGCATAAACCTCCTGTTGAAGATGTGCCAAGTTTTTTTAAGTTTGTATTTTCATTAATGGCAATTTTTTTTTTTTGTAAATAGATTAATGGCAAACTTGTAATATTTGAGTTATGGCAAAGTTGTAATATTGAGTGATGACAAACTTGTAATATTTGAGTTTATATTAAAAGGCTATTGCCTACGGGACGTAAAACGAAGCAGAAGAAAAAAAAAGGAACTTTACCTTTTTCATTCGACGTCGCACGCATCTAGAGAGAAACGAAGGGGTTTTTTCAAACCCTAGATTTATCAAGATCAAATTGGAGTTTGAGGAGATGATCAATTATATTTTATGGTATGGTTTCCTTAGAGGTTAATACGAGGAAGCCAGTCCATATTTTGTATAGTGATAAATGTTTGTAAGTGATAAAAAACTCAAGTTCTTTGATGCATTCTTCAATAATAAAGACTCTTAGACTGTTCCTGCCGTGGATGTAGACCATTAGGGTCGAACCACGTAATTTCTTGTGTTGATTTCACATTTCTTTTATTATTCTTGTTTTTATTTTGATCTTGCATGAGTATATATTTTCTTGGATTTGGTTGTCTGATATTCAATATTAAATTGCATATTACAACTACGTTAATTTGGTTTTGTTTGAGTATTTGTTTGTTGAGAGGCTGAAAATATAACAAGTGGTATCAAGAGCTTTGGTTCGATGGGGACTACAAGGTTCGATATCGAAAAGTTCGATGGAAAAAATGACTTTGGACTGTGGAGGATCAAGATGAAAGCCATTCTCACTCAACAGGGTCTCCAAGAAGCTCTTCTTGGAGAAAAGAAAATGGAAACTGTTGAAGAGAAGGATAAGAGATAAATCTTGAGGAAGGCTCACAGCACACTCATTCTTTCTCTCGGAGACAAAGTTCTGAGGGAGGTAGCCAACGAAGACACCACTGCTGGAATCTGGCTGAAATTAGAGAGCCTCTACATGACAAAATCTCTGGCCAACCGACTGTACAAGAAAACAAAACTCTACACATTCAAGATGTCCACAGGTATATCGATTTCTGACCATCTCGATGCTTTCAATAAAATTATTTAAATTTGGCTAATATTGATATTAAAATTGACGATGAAGATCAAGCAATTTTATTGTTGAGTTCTCTGGATAATTCTTATGCTAGTTTGAAAGAGACCATGATGTATGGGAGGGAAACACTGACCTTAGATGAGGTTCAGGCCGTATTGCACTCTAGGGAATTACAAGCCATGTCTGAAATAAAATTTGAAGCTGGGGAGGGCTTGACTGTGAGAGGGAGAGCTGAAAAAAGAGGTCAAAAGAGAAAGAATTGTAAAAACAATGTGAGGGGTAGGTCTAAGTCTAAAGGGAAGCAATTAAAATGTTTCTTATGTCACAAAGAGGGGCATTTCAAAAGATTGCCCCAATAAGAGACCTTACACAGGAAATGGGTCTAAGGAGGAGGGGAATGCCTCGGTTGTGAGTGATGGGTAGGAGAGTGCCGAGGTTCTAAACGTGTCCGAGATTGATTCAAGAAAAGAATGGGTCCTTGATTCAAGATGTTATTTTCACATGTGTCCTAATAAAACATGGTTTGAAACTTTTACTAGTTTAGATGGGGGGTTTGTAATGCTTGGCAACAATACGTCTTATAAAATCCAGGGTATAGGGTCGGTGAGACTAAGGCTCCATGATGGTATTGAAAGACTCTTAACTGAGGTTAGATACATACCTGAATTAAAAAGGAACCTAATCTCACTAGGTGTGTTAGACCAATTCGGGTACACCTTTTAGATCTGAATCTGGATCTTTGAGGGTTGCTAAGGGTATACTTATCGTGATGAAAGGAGTCATTAAAAATGGCTTGTATACCCTCATTGGGAAAACTGTTATAGGTGAGGTTTCTTCTATCCTTGAGAAGGGTGAGGATAGAGTTGTTCTATGGCACAAAAGGTTAGGTCACGTGAGTTACAAGGGACTTTTAGAACTCCATAAACAGGGGTTGCTAGGTGAGAAAAAGCTGGAAAATTTACCTTTTTGTGAGGATTGTATTATTGGGAAAGCCAAAAGGGTAAGCTTTAAAACAGCCACTCATACTACAAAACAAATCCTAGACTATGTGCACTCGAACCTTTGGGGTCCAGCTAGGGTCAACTCACATGGAGGGGGAAGTTATTTCCTTTCTATAATTGATGACTATTCTAGAAACATGTGACTGTACATTCTTAAAAATAAGAGTGACACTTTTGAAAAGTTCAAGGAATGGAAGAAATTGGTAGAAACTCAACTAGGAAGGAAGGTTAAGAAATTAAGAACTGATAATGGGCTTGAGTATCTCTCAAGTGAATTCAATCAGTTTTGTAAGGAGGGTATGGCTAGGCATAAAACAGTAAGGGAAACCCCTCAACAGAATGGTCTAGCCGAGAGGATGAATAGGACCATATTGGAGAGGGTTAGATGTTTACTGTCAAACTCAGGACTTCCTAAGTCTTTTTGGGCTGAAGCTGCCACAACTGCAGTCCATTTAATTAATAGGAGTCCTTCTTCAGCCATAGGGTTTAAGACTCCTCAAGAAATGTGGACTGGAAAACCTTCTAACTATGACTACTTGAGGGTGTTTGGGTGTGTTGCGTATGCTCACACCCGAACTGACAAACTGGAACCAAGAGTTATGAAGTGTATCTTTGTAGGGTACCCTGAGGGAGTAAAAGGGTACAAGTTATGGATTGATGAGCCAGGGATATAAAAGTGTATCATTAGTAGAGATGTGGTCTTTAATGAACATGAAATGGCTCGGGTTAAAACTAAAAGACTTGAACCCACTCAGGATACTAACCCAGAGAAGATAGATCTTGAGGTGGAGCAACCTGACAATAATTTGAGAAAATTAAAAGGCCAGGATGCTGAGACTCAAACTTCCACTTTAGGTGATGAGGACCAAGGTGGAGTTAGTTCATACAACTTGGTCAGGGATAGAAAAAGGAGGGTTATAAAACCCCCCAAGAGGTATGGTCAAGCTGAAATGACTGTTTATGCTTTGACCGTAGCAGATGAAGTTATAGAAATAGATCCTAGATCCTACAAGGAAGCCATGGAAAGTATTGAGTCTCATAAATGGGTACATGCCATGGATGAGGAAATGGATTCTTTGAAAAAGAATCATACTTGGGAAATGGTTGTTAAGCTTGAAAAGGCTAAGCTGGTAGGGTCTAAATGGATCTACAAAAGGAAAGAAGGCATACCAGGAGTTGAGGGTCCTAGGTATAAAGCTAGGCTGGTAGCAAAGGGATTCACTCAAAGGGAAGGGATAGATTTTAATGCAATTTTTTCACCTATTGTTAAACACAGTTCAATAAGGTTAATTCTATCCTATACTGCTTATGAAGATTTACATTTGGAGCAATTAGATGTAAAAACTGCTTTCTTGCATGGTGAACTAGATGAGACTATTTACATGCAACCCCCTGAGGGTTATGTAAATGAGTCCAACATTGATCATGTCTGTTTACTTAAAAAATCATTGTATGGCCTTAAACAGTCCCCAAGGCAATGGTACAAAAGATTTGACTCTCATATGTTGGACAATGGTTTTAAAAGGAGTCATTAATATAGTTGTGTGTACTTTAGGCATTCCGGGGACCACATTATCTACTTACTCTTGTATGTAGATGACATGCTTATAGCATGTAGGGATGCCGATCTAATTGAGGAAGTCAAGTGTATACTGAAAACAGAATTTGAGATGAAGGAACTTGGACCAGCTAAGATGATATTAAGTATGGAAATAGTTAGAGATAGGAAAAGAAGACTTCTCTATCTATCTCAGAAAAACTATATCACCGAGATCCTCAACAGGTTTGGCATGTCTAATTTAAAATCTGTTAGCACACCAATAGGACAACATTCAAAACTGTCCATAAATCAAACCCCTAAAACCGAGGAAGACATTAGATTTATGCAAGATATACCCTATGCAAGCATGGTGGGAAGCATCATGTATGCTATGGTGTGCTCTAGACCTGACTTAACCTATGCTGTTAGCATGGTAAGTAGGTTTATGAGTAACCTGGGAAGCCACATTGGCATGCTATGAAGTGGGTATTACAGTATTTAATTGGAACTCAATGTCTAGATTTGAGGTTTGGAGGGGATGTGCAACAGGGGAATGAGTTAGAGAGATTTGTGGATTCTGACTATGCTGCTAATTTGGATACCAGAAAGTCTTTGACTGGGTATGTATTTATAGCATTTGGAGGGGCTATTAGTTCGAAAGCTAATTTACAATCTGTAGTTGCTTTATCAACAACTGAATCTGAATATATTGCTATGGTAGAAGCAATAAAGGAGGCTATGTGGTTAAAGGGTTTTTCACATGAGTTAGGCATATTTAAAGAAGCACTATACATCTTGCCAAGAATTTAGTATACCATGAAAGGTCTAAACATATAGACATTCGACTTCATTTTGTGAGAGATGTAATAGCATCTGGAGAGATTAAAGTAGAAAATGTTCCAACTGAGGAAAACCCTTCTGATATGATGGCAAAATCCCTACCAGCTACCACGTTTAGGCATTGCCTAAATTTGATTAATATGGGGAGCTATTAGAGCTCGGATTACTTTGTAGGAACAGTCTAGAGGAAGAAGAAGATAACTTTGCAAGGATAAAAGACTTGTCAAGGTGGAGATTTGTTGAAGATGTGTCAAGTTTTTTTAAGTTTGTATTTTCATTAATGGCATTTTTTTTTTGTAAATAGATTAATGGCAAACTTGTAATATTTGAGTTATGGCAAAGTTGTAATATTGAGTGATGGCAAATTTGTAATATTTGAGTTTATATTAAAAGGATATTGCCTACGGGACGTAAAACGAAGCAGAAGAAAAAAAAAAGGAACTTTACCTTTTTCATTCGACGTCGCACGCATCTAGAGAGAAACGAAGGGGTTTTTTCAAACCCTAGATTTATCAAGATCAAATTGGAGTTTGAGGAGATGATCAATTATATTTTATGGTATGGTTTCGTTAGAGGTTAATACGAGGAAGCCAGTCCATATTTTGTACAGTGATAAATGTTTGTAAGTGATCAAAAACTCAAGTTCTTTGATGCATTCTTCAATAATAAAGACTCCTAGACTATTCCTGCCGTGGATGTAGACCATTAGGGTCGAACCAGTAATTTCTTGTGTTGATTTCGCATTTCTTTTATTATTCTTGTTTTTATTTTGATCTTGCATGAGTATATATTTTCTTGGATTTGGTTGTCTAATATTCAATATTAAATTGCATATTACAACTACGTTAATTTGGTTTTGTTTAAGTATTTGTTTGTTGAGAGCCTGAAAATATAACACCTCCCCTCTGCAATCCCTAATAATCACCCCAAGACCCAACTTTTTAGTAGACTCTTTTATTGCTGCATTAAAATTTATTTTAAGCAGTTGACCTTCTGGTTTCTTCCATCCCTGCCTCTATTAATACCAGCATTATCATCAGCCTGAAAAGCATCTTCCCCCCTCCTTTCTCGAGCCAATTTTAAATCTTCATAACCTGATAAAGACATTTGTACAATGCTAGCCGGATTCAAGAATTTATTATCAAAAACCACCCTATTCCTTCTATATCATATGTTTCCCAAAATAATAACCATTTTCTCTACATTTTCTACTGTGAGTTTACTATGCACATCCTCCCACAATTGGTAGAAACTCTTCTCCCTGTACATTCGATTATTAATTAGAGTTATGGTTTACGAACCAAATTATATTAAATTGCGGCGGCCCCGTTTAAGTGTCTTTTTATCTTACATATGTGATAACGTGCATGAGTTGTTTTGCCTTTTCTTAAACTATTTTACAACTTAATTTTCTACTGTTACTTATATTATTATCATTATTTTTAGATTTTTATCATCATTTAAAAATGAGTCTCTTATTAATAGAAAATTATAGATGTTGAAAAAATGATCGTTTATGAAAAATAAATAATTTAAATTTTTTAAAAAATAATTGTTAGAGATGAATAGTTAGAAGCATGAAGAAGACAAATAACTCCTGTTTGAGAAAACAGAGATTTAGTATTAAAGTTGAAAAATATAATATTAAAGAAGATTGAGAATTGAAATTAAAAAATCATATTTTTCTTTACATATGTTAAAAGTAAAATACAAAATATGATAGAATTTCGTAAACAACGCTCAAATGATAGCGTTGTTCACAAAATTTATAGTATGTATCTCCTCAGTCAAGGTATCAACCTTGTCGTTGAGGATACCTACACGTAGTAGAGTGAAGAGATTTGTACAATATGGATAATATAATCTCGAATGGGATAGGACCAACTACCTTATCAAGAAAGCAATGAGAATTGGAGCATGACATGCATTTGAATTTTCTATGTACGTGTTATTAATAGATAGATGTATTTAGAAATGGACAAAAATTGGATGCGTTTGGGCGATAGACTTGAAAAGGATTACGTACCTTATGCGCGTGGAGTAAGAACCTTCATTGATTTTGTATGGGCCTCTGCTGATAGCCGTGGTTATATTAAGTGTCCATGTCGGTTATATTAAGTGTCCATGTCGAGGTGCTTCCCGAAGGGTCTGCATTGTCCAAGAACTTTTATGAAGCGAAACAGTTGAGAAAGGGATTAGGAATTGAGTACAAGTCCATACATGCATTCAGAAATGATTGTGTTTTGTTCTGGAAGGAGAATGAGGAGAAACAAGCACGTCCTGTATGTGGAGAGTCGAGGTGAAAGGGTAAGAAAAACATGTTGGTTAAGGTATTGCGGTATTTTCCCTTGAGACCAAGGTTGCAAAGACTATATATGTGTAAGAAAATAGCTTACAATAAAAGGTGGTACGAGGAGAAAAGAGTTAAGGATGACGCATATATGAGGCACACATCTGACTCACTTTCGTGGCAATCTTTCAATAATCAATACCCAGAATTTGAGATAGAAGCTCAAAATGTGCGTCTGGGATTCACAACCGATGGATTCAACCCTTTTGAGAATATGAGTACAAATTATAGCACTTGGCCTATAGTATTGATTCCGTACAATCTTCCAACATGGAGGTGCATGAAGGCGTCCAAGTTTTTGTTAACTTTACTTATCCCTGTTTTGATATCACTTGGGATTGACATTGATGTATTCATGTAGCTATTGATTGAGGAGCTGAAAGAGTTACGGGAAATAGGCGTTAGAACTTATGATGCATCCACGTTGATATCTTTTCAGATGCATGCTGTGGTATTGTGGACCATAAATGACTTTCTGGCATATGTGAATCTTTCCGATTGGAGTACGAAAGGAAAGTTAGCGTGTCCGACATGTAATAAAGAAACTACTAGTGAGTGGTTAAAATATTCTCAGAAGTTGTGTTTCATGGGTCATCGACGTTATCTACCAGCAAATCATGCATGGAGAAGAGAATATGCTAAGTTTGATGGGAGAGTAGTGGATAGAATTGCACCAAATGAGTTGTCTGGGGAAGATATAGTGGAACAACTGGTACATGTTAGAGCGAACAATTTTGGCAAAGGTCGGAGAAAGAACAAGAGAAAGCAAGGCGCAGCAGAATTGAATTGGACAAAGCGTAGTATTTTTTTTGACTTGTCGTATTGGTCTCCCTGCATCTTGCGACATAGTTTGGATGTAATTCACATAGAGAAGAATATCTATGATAATATACTGGGTACATTTATGAGTATTAACAAAAAGACGAAGGATACAATCAAGATGAGGAAATATCTTGAGAGAATGAGAATTAAACATAATCTACATTTGCGGGTGGAAGGCAATAGGGTGGTCATGTTGCATGCATGTTTTACGATGACGAGGGAGGAGATGATGGACTTCTGCAAATGTTTGCAATGTGTGAAGTTGCCAGATGGTTATGCTTCAAATATTGGTAGATGCGTGAGCCCTGATGACTGGAAAATCAGTAGATTGAAAAGTTATGACTGTCACGTATTTTTACAGAAGCTATTACCTGTGGGAATTTGTGGGAAGCTGGCATCTAATGTACGTGTCGCCATATCCGAACTCTATTTGTTTTTTAAGAATTTGTGCCCTCGGGTAATAAATCGAAATGTGTTGCAGAAATTGGAAGAAGACATTACTACGATACTATGTAAATTCGAGCAGATCTTTCCACCATTATTTTTTGATGTCATGGTCCATTTAGCAATACATTCACTGCAAGAGGTACTGTTGGGTGGACCGGTGCAGATCCGTTAGATGTATCCAGTTAAAAGATTTTTGGGTCGACTGAAGAGCACTATTGGAAATAAAGCTAGAGCTGAGGATTCAATAGCATAGGCCTATATACACGATGAATGGTTAACATTTTGCTCTCTATATCTATGTGGTGTTGAGACATGATTTAATCGTCAAGAGCGAAATGCTGATCTTGCTGCTCCACTTTCTCATGAGCTATCAGTGTTTTCCCAGAATATACGACTCTTGGGTGCACAAACGGGTTACGATTTAATTGATGGAGAGTTGGGTAAAGTTCGCTGGTATGTGCTAAATAATTGCCGGGAGATTAATGACTATATCTGGTATGTCGTTCCATGCTTCGAATAATTCTAGTTTTCTTGAAGTTGAACTATAACTGTTGTGCTCAAAATATACTTCTTTTGCATTTATATATAATAGTTAGCACATGGACAAACTTAGGATAGAAGGCGTAGAAAATATAGAGGCAAGACACAAGGAAGAATTTCCTGAATGGTTTTAAGAACGTGTATAAACTAAAATTATATATATGTTATATTTTGAAACTTTTAACTCAGGGTAACTTTTAATAAATATATACTATTTCAATTGTTAGATTTTGGAATAACATACTCGTGATCTCGGATCAATTTCTCCTAAATTGTATGCATTGGCCTATGGTCCCTCAAATAGAGCACTTCGATACAATGCATGCACGGTTCGAGGTTATAGATTCCATATTCTAGACTGTGAATGTAATAGAAAGATTCAAAATTCTGGTGTGTTGATCGAAGGGAGTCATGGAACAGATGATACTGAGTATTATGGTATCATAGTGATATTATCGGATTGAAATATCTGGGTGGGACTGTAACATATGTCTTTAAATGTGATTGGTGGGATCTAGGCGGTGGTCGGGTTTCGATATATAGGGATAATCAATTTACGAGTGTCAATACTGCATCTAAATGGTATGCAGATGATCCATTTGTATTGGCTTGCCAAGCTACCCAAGTCTATTACATGATTGATCCAATAAAAAGTGCTGATGAAGATAGTGGAGAGATAACTTAGCGAGTCATATAAAAATTTGTCCCTCAAAATATATATGAAATAGAAACAAATGCAGAATATGAGAATAGTGGAGATGAAGATGACACTCAAATTGTAGAGGCATACCCAAGAATATGGAAAGGGTATTAACTTGTTTGTTGACCTAGGTGCACTCAAGTTCCTCCCCTTGTTAAATGATCATTCAATTCAAGTAAGTGAATCAGAATCCAGGCAGGAGGTGGATAAGGAGGACGAAGAAGAGGTGCATGATGATGATGAACATGCTATTGAGGGAGATTCTGAAACAAGTATGGAAAATACATCCGAAAATGAAAAACAAAAGTACTAAATATTTTATTCATATAGGTGAATATAAAATATTATACTTTTCATAATTTCTTCTAATTCATTTTTCTTGATATAATTAATTATTTTCAAGTATGTCGCCAAAACGACAACGAAGAAATGTGCCTCTGCCAAATCCAAGTCTTGATTCCATTGAGAACTCCCCACTCAAGGAATCCGCTCCTGAAGATCAAGTTAACACGCAAGAGAACAATAGTCATCAGTCGACACCTACCAGTAAGGAAATATTGTCGTTGATAATTAATTATATAGTTAATACTTTTGTCTCAATAACTATATAACTATAACTATACTATTATCATATAGTTGATGCATCTGCACGTCACGGTCGTGGCTATACACGTGATATCTCTCTTGAGAAAAATAGAATGCACGAAAACTCAAAATCACCATTCCTGATAATTCTACTGGAGGAGTGGATGATAGTGCAACAGTGCTTTTCTCCTATATTGACACAATAGTTCAAGCTTATACTCCATTTTATTTGCACTCATGGCGAGATGTTTAGAATAAGATTAAGGAGCACATTCGAAGTCGTGTGCTAGTGAGTTTACTTTGAGAGTACATTTTTTTTTTACCTAGATTAGTATATTATATTTTTGACCTGATTCACTTGTTAGGATGAATTCGACCTCAACTTTGGCCATAGTGAGGATTTGAGAACTGTGAATGAGTTGATGGCTACACTATTCTGACATCACAAGGGACGATGTCATGACCACTTCAAGAAGTTTGAGACGTTGGAAGAGGCTACACAGTCCTCTTTCCATTAGATGAAGTTAGATGATTGGAGAAAGTGTTGTGATCTTTTCGCATCTCCAGATTATTAGATATTTTACATTTATATTTTTTAATTATTTACATTCATATTTGTTCTATATATTATATGTATACATATTACAATTAACATTCTTAATATATTTTGTAGCATTTAAGTTCTACAAATGCACAAAATAGATCCGCTCTGACTGTCCACCATCGTGCCGGTTCAAGGTCATTCCACCATCTTGCTTAAAAAATGGTAATTAAAAAATTATAGAATTCATTTATTTTTCTGATATTCTTTTATTTAAGTACTAACATGATCTTTTTAAAATTGCTAATGTCATTTTGTTAGAAACGTGATGATCCTGAAAAAATTTTCCTCATTCCTGTCTATGCTGCTGCTGCTCACACTAATAAGCGTTGTGAGTGGATGGATTCTCTAGCTGCAGATAATTATGTAAGCAGTGTTAATTTTGTTAAATAAATTATGCAATATATGAATAATTTATTTTTTTATTTCTATTTCTTTTAATACGTTATTTATTAATGATCATTACCTTTCAAATTGAAGGAAAAAATGATGGAGATGCAGTCGGCTTCTAGGGAATTCTCTCCTATTAACATAGACATATTCACGCAAGTGCTCGGGCCGCAATCTAGTATAACAAGAGGTTTGGGACAATCTATCAATTATAGATGTTCATTATCCTTAACCTCATTGACTTTAAAAATTAATAATCTTACCAAAGATTTAGAAGCTGCATGGCGTGAGAATGAGTATATGAGGTTGAGATAGCAAGAGTTAGAATCTCTCTTAGAACGACAGTCTCATTTAGAGACGCGTTTGCATGATCAATAAAGAGACCAGGAGGAAAGAATACGCAGTGAAGTCCAAGAGTAAGTGCAGCGGGAGATGATGGTGCAAATGGAGTATGTTATATCGTTGCAATAGAATCGCGGTGGGCAAGAAAAAGAAGAAATAAATTTTATCAAGGTATATAACTAATTTTAATATCTTATTTTAAAATTTTATAAGACATTGTTAGTTATTAATTAATGGTATGTAATATAATACAATTGATATGTTTTTAAATTTTATGAAATTAGTATTTCTGATCTATACGTTCGAATGTAAATTAAAAACGTTTGAACATTGGTTCACATTTGAACCAACGTTTGAACGTGAATACATAAAATTATATAGTAACATTCGAACGTAGGCCTCTACGTTTGAACGTTACTTTATGTGACAGCTCTCAACCGTCACAAAAAATGGAACGTTCAAACGTTAAACCAAATAGATTACATCCAACTATCACTAAAAATATTTTTAGTGACGATTCAGCAGTAAACCGTCATCAATTGTTTTCTATGACGCACATTAAGTAACGGTCATGGTGACGGCTTCAAACCGTCACCAAATATCTTTAGTGACGTTTTGGTAATTTTTTGTGACGGTTTTTTGTCACAAAAGGCAAATTGTGTTGTAATGAACAGATTTGGTGGGCCTTCTTGATTCGTGACTATTTTCGCATGCCTTGGATATATGGAGGCTTCTGCCATTTGCGGCATTCTCTTAATGTTGTTGCTAGAGGCTGAGATTATTTCATTTTTTCATATTCCTACAATCTTCTTGAAAATCCTTTTTGCATTTAATTTCATAATCAACCAATATAATTATGCCTCTTTATTAAAAATGAACTTCAATATTACAAAACTTGCCTTAATTTAATATTGAGTTGTAAGTTATGCCTACTTAAGCCCTACAGAAAAATAAACATCATAATGCAGTTCAGTGATAAAGGGTAAAATATCTTATCTTATCAAAATAAGAAATTTATGTAAATCAAAATTTTGTAGACCTTTCATTGGGTGTGAAGTGATATCAAAACATATATAGAAGATAGAGATCTAGAATTTGTTGTATTCCTTTATAGCCAAGATCAGATCAGTACACACGCGTGGTCATGTCAATGTCCAACGTGGCAATTCGGTGTAAACGTTTGCCTTTAAATCAATGTAGATGATGTCATTGCGATGACTCACTATTGGTAGGAGGTCATTTTCAATATCTTTTAATTGTATAATTCTAATTAAGCTTGTTTATTTAAAGCTGGCCTCTTGGTGACACATGCCAGTAGTACCCCTCATGGGCTAGGGGCTTGCCTTGTATAAAGATTAGTTGGTGTGTATTTGGTAATAAAATATGAATATTTATTTATACTCTCAATTTTTTGAGAAATAAGACATTAGAAGAGACTGTAAACAAATATATTATAATAAAAACTCTCCTTCCCAAACCTCAATGGACGTAAGTCCAATATTGAACTACGTAAATCTGTATCTCATTTATTACCTATTCGCCATTTAAATATTGTACACCTCCATAGATGTACACAAAAACACCGCACAACCACACTGAATCCCTGCTGGGGGCGCCACACCACATTGATCGAGACCCAACTGCTACCTCAAGGCGCCCCAGGAATTGACCTTTCTTCCCTTTTGGGCTGCAACGTTTTTGGGCTTTAGCAGTGGCACCGTCTATGGGATCTGTATAGATCTTACGTCAGAGGCAGAACTAGGATTTGATGTTTGGGTGGGCGATTGACAAAGTGTGTGATGTGTGTGAGTATGAGTAATATATATTTTTTTCACGTGACTATATAAAAAATAATAATCATACGTCATAAAATTGCATACAAAAAATACATGTCTATAAATCATCTTATAAGATAATTTTCCTTAGGGTTTCCATAGTTTGCTAGAGACAATTACAAAAAGAAAGGAAAATGAAATATCAACTTAGGATTTTTCCTTCAAATTAAGCTCGACAACGATCTTTCATGGAATAAAATTCATCCATTATCATCTCTGAAGTGAAATTCTTGGCAATTTCTTTCTCAATATAAACTACCAAATGATCTGCAAGAAACTGATCTTCCATTCGAGTACGTAATCTAGTTTTTTTGAGTTTCATGACAGAAAATGCTCGCTCAGTAGTAGCAGTAGAAACATGAAGAGTTAATACTAGACGAATTAACCTATCAATCAAATAATAAATCTTTGACTTTTCTGAAATTGCTAGTCCTCTGCATAGCTTTGGTAATGTAAACATATCTTGAAAATCTAGATGCGTCAGCACATCAAGCTCATAATGCTGCAATTGAATTCTCAAAAGGAATTTTTCTTGCTCAGTAAAATCCTGTGGATAAAACTTCTCAACCAATTTGCATATATCATCAATTTTAAATGATTTGTATGCACCTTTAGAGTTTAAAGCAGCACTAAGAATGAGAAGTTTCATTGTATTGTCGTTAAATCTATTATTCAATTTTTGTAACTAGAAGTCTATTGTAGCAGTAAATATATCAATTATAAAATGATGCTCCATTGACTTGTCAACTTGATGACGAGATTTGCCTCTAGCTCTTGTATATTGGTCATTCATATAAGGAATATCAATTTGGTGTTTTTCACAAAATGAT
Source organism: Juglans regia (assembly GCF_001411555.2). NCBI lineage: Eukaryota > Viridiplantae > Streptophyta > Magnoliopsida > Fagales > Juglandaceae > Juglans > Juglans regia. Next base: position 60,759 of record NW_023361643.1, read on the forward strand.
ATAACATCAGTAAGCAAAGACTCCCACCCATCATCTCTCAGATTTTGAATAAGTACTTTTGTGGTTGAAACTAGGCTCATGGCGTTCATAATATCTTGAGAATTTTGTAGCAAAGATTGGCAAAGTGCATTACTGATTCCTATGATTTTTTTCATCATATGTAATATCATAATAAATTCAAAAGATGTTAGTACCATGTAAGCTGCTTCAGCATCACCACGTTGAGAATAATTTGATTCCACATTTGAGATAGTATTGATAACTGAGCAAGTTGTACTGAACATCCTCGTCAAGCTACAAATAGATTGAAAATGAGATCCCCATCTAGTATCTCCAGCTCGCTGTAGCGTACCAATTTAATTTTCCATTTTCCAGCCTCAATCTCATTGGAAGTAATCAAACTTTCAATTTCAGCAGCTTGAGCAGATTGTAATTCATCATAACGTTTAGAAGAACCAACAACAATATTGATAATGGATGTTAAATGGACAAAGAACTGATGAACATGTTTGGCTTCTCTAGAGGCTGCAACTAAAGCTAATTATAGTTTATGAGCCCAATAATGCACATAATATGCATAGAGACAATCTTTAATAAATAAAGCTTGTAATCCATTCCATTCACCACACATATTACTTCCTTCATCATATCCCTAACCTCGAATATTCTCAATTTGAAGGTTGTAACGAGAAAGAAGAGCACATATTTCATTTTTTAGAGTTAGTGTCATAGTATCTTTGACATGCACAATATGAAAAAATCGCTCTCTAATAAAACCATCTTTATCAACAAATCTCAAAATGATAGCCATTTATTCTCTTTTAGACTCATCCCGAGCTTCGTCAACAAGAATACAAAATTTGGCATCCTTGATTTATTCACGAATCACATTTCGCACTTTATTTGCAAATATATGCAAAATTTCCTTTTGAATTTTGGGTGATGTATATTTGGTATTCTGTGGAGCATTTTCCATGACAACTCCATTAACCTAATCATTATAACTTGCCAAAAGTTTTATTAGTTCAATGAAGTTACCTTGATTTTTTGAGTCAAAGCTTTCATCATGACCTCTAAAGACACAAGCTTGGAACGTAAGCTATCGAACACTTTCTATTGAAGTTTTGAGCCACAATCGATTATTCTCCATATCTTGTGATACTTGTTTTTCAACTAACTTGACAATATGTCTTGACTGATTCATTAGATCCTTACAACATTTTACAACATTTTTTTGTGATGAATTTGGATCTATCCCCACATGTCCTATTAAAGGACAATTCATTCTATCATTTACCTTTTTCCAATTGTCAAAACCTTTAATGGTAAACGCATCTGATCCTAGACGGCTTGTTGATTTCTTAGCAAAAATGTAGCATGGAAGACAAAATATAGCATTCTTCGATGGTGAGTACTCCAACCAATTTGAATATCTTTGAAACCAAGAAAATTGAAATTGACGACGTTGATTGCCTATTCCTGAAAATGGATATTCTAAAAGTTTAGGTTGATATGGACCAGCTTTAAGATAGGCACATCGGATCTCATCTTGTAGGTTAGTTGGAAATTTCCAGATTTGTGGATGTAATCCTGGATCACGTTCCAAAGAGGTAGCATCCATCTCTTCAGGTTGGATTCTTGAAGTTTTAGAGGGACACTCGTCAGTGATAGAAGCATCACGTTCCGTTGTTACCGAACTCTCTAAATGTATATTACTCTCCGAATTGTCCACGTCTTTCTTTTTAAAAAAAGAATCGATTGTTCTTGGCTTGCTCATATTTTTCTATATTTTAAGAAAAATTTATTGATCAAGAATAAACCTGAGAAGTACCTAATAAGTAATGATATAAAGTTAGATTTTTTTGTATAGTTTGTATTTATTAAAGTGAACAAAAAAAACTAGATGCAAATGTTCCATTAGGCTATTAGCAACAGAATAATCATCAAGCTAGTAGAATTGGAAAATTCATAAAGTACCTTTTAGAAGTCTGTGGCAGCATGACCCTCTCTCAAAGATGTTAAGGTACCTTTTATGAGCATTTGATCCCTGAAATAAACTCATAGAAAAGATGCAGACAAATTAGATACCACTACTTAAATGTTTGAGTAACCTACAAAAAATAACAAACTTATTTTTTTTTTCAATTTTCAGCACTTCGTACTAATCAAAATAAAAATCCCAACTAATTTTTTTTCTTATTTAAAAAAGAGGTACATAGAACGCTCATGAGTTACTATTATTCACAAGAAGAATTATTGTTTTTATCAATTAAAAAAATGCACATCCCAACTTTTTTTCTTTTGTCTAACTTGCAAGAAAAGTCGATAACCTTCTAGAATCCAAACTTCTTTCTTTTACTTTATTAGTTCATCCGGGCAAGGGGTCTTTGGTCTTCCTTCTTCCATTTTACGGTCTTACCGTATGTCTTACTCTTAACCTCTTAATATAATAATACTCAAAATTCAAACTTGAAGGACAAACTAGGAAAGGCAAAGCCGCTGAGTTGCAGAACCCATTTTTCTTAAAAAAAAAAAAAAACCAAACAAAACTGGACAGCCTTAACTTACTTCGGTGAAGTCAAGAACTAGAAGAGTAGAAGCACTGCTGCTGAAAGGTGAAGCACTGAAGAGGCGAAGCTCACAGTCATTGCAGATGCCAAAAAGTTGAGATTTGAGAAACTTTCCAAGTTCAACCTCACTGCAGATGCAGATGCGGAAAGGCAAAGTAGTGAAGCTCACTAATATTCAATGGTCAAATAAAAAAAAAATGAAATTTGCACTTGTAGGTCCGTAGGAAATGAGCCTCGATGACTAAGAAAGTAAAAAGTTCCATATTTTTAAGATATTATCATGCATGCACGGCCCAGCCTTGACTCTTGAGTTGCCCATTGGTATTTTCACCTCCCTCCTCTCTCCTCTCTCCTCTCTTTGTGATATGTTATCTGCCTGTAAGAGTTCACTTCTCGAGATTTATGCTTTATTGGTAAGCATCAAAGATTTGTGTGTTAGGTAAAATGAAGTGAAAAGTTAGAGTGAAGTTATGTGAGTATTGGGATTTGGGAGGACAATTTTAATAAAAATTTTGAAAATCTGAGTATTGGGGGGCGATTTTAATTATATAAAGAAATATTATATTTATTTACATACTATATTAATGTGTTTTAGAAAACTTTTGGGGAGGGGTAGCCCCCCAACCTTTTAGCAAGTTCCGCCCCTGTCTTATGTGTACTTCATACCCCCACAACAACCTGTTGCAAGCAACTCAGGAGTCAGGAACGACAGTGTTGAAAAGCACGGAAGCTCATTGACAAGAAGGCGAAACTCTCGAAATTGGAGGGGGAGACGTCGCAGAAGGGAGGCGATATAACGCCTGAGAAAAGGTGCCTCCGAGTGGCGGGGTGAACGCCATATGTCCAACAATGGGTGACTGTGCCTTACTGCAACTGCCGGAACGTGCTCCATTAGAGGGCGAAATCTGAGATGAGAAAACACTAAAAAAGGTGGAACCGAACGAGCTATTTGAGTTCATCCCCTTAAACTCAAATCGACTGGAGGCCACTTCAAGGGTCGACAGTGAGATGACACTTGAGATGCGAAGCGCCATACAACAACTCCTCACTGAACACTAGGATGTCTTCGCTTGGGGCCACAAAGACATACCCAAATAGCCACCGAGATCATACAACACTGTCTTAGTGTGGACCCAAAGGCCAAAGGGGTAAGGTAGAAACTCTGAAGTTTCAGCGCAGAAAAGAATGTCGCCATAGCAGAGGAAGTCGACCGCCTACTATCCGATCGAACTCATCCGAGAAGCCCGCTATCCAGATTGGCTGTCCAACGTTGTACTAGTAAAACATTTGAGCGGCAAGTGGAGAATGTGTGTCAACTTTACTGACCTCAATAAAGCATGCCCGGAGGATAGCTTTCCATTCCTTCGCATCGATTTGATCATCGACTCCACGGCAGGGCATCATATGCTAAGCTTCATCGATTCTTTATAATGAGTAACAGAGCTTCCTTGTTTTAATCTTGTAAGAGCCTCCATTGGATCATCATACGCAGATGACCCATACCTGATTTACATAGCCTGACTAAACTCTTCCAAAAATGAAAAGAACCAGCCTCACTTACATCATGGAACCAGATAAGAACCTCCTCATCCATATGAAATGATGTAAAAAAAATTGTTTGTCCTGGTGGTACTTAATGATAAAGAAAATACTAGTTGGCCCTGTAAATCCAAGTTGATGGATTTCTACATCCAAATCTTGGAAAGTCTAACTTAATACATTTTACAAAGGCTCTGTCACCCATGTCACGATGCAAAACCTCACCCACACCTTCATTTACATCATTACAGCCAAGATTTTGAACTTCTTGAAAGTTTCTTCTCGTCTGACCATTGCCTTCTTAATTATTGCAAGTGATTCTGGAAATGTGTTGCTGTAACTCAAAAAACCTCTTTTCTTGCGTCTCCCTATCCATTCTGACTATTTCTTGTTGTTGAACTAACACTGCTATAGCATCTTCAATCTATTTTTGCTACCTTTCTTGCTGTTGTTGAAGATGGTTCACCGAATCACAATCTGAGTATAGGATCATGTACCTTCTGCCATGGCACACTGACAAGCTAATACCAACTATGATGGGCACTTCTTCTGCAAGGGAACTAGACTACTTCGAGGGAGTCAACCTCCAGAACTATGATCAAGAATTGGAGAGAGAGACAGAGAGAGATAGGAATTTGACTGAACACCAAAGTTGGCCTCATCTTCCAACTTGTAGTTGATTTATACTGATTATGAAAGATGATGATCAAAACAACATTGTTCAATCAACTATACAAAACATTTATGACTTGCCGTTTGACAACACTAATTAAACTTCATTTAACAAAACGATGTCATATGAAATTATTGTTAACTAACTAACTCCCATGATATTCTATTTCTTTACTTCAAAGTTTCACTTCAATTCTTCAGCTTCTGTACTTCACTTCTGACCTCCAACCCTTCATTCTCTTCCCAGACTATAGCCTTCATCTTCTTCTAGCCATAACAAAGATTTACCTTACCATACATGGAAAATTTCAAAAGGGCATTGCTACTATGTTGCCCCAATTATACGACCCATTTTTTCCATATAGCATTTCTATTTTCTTATTTCAAAAATCACAAACATTGGCAATTGAATGGATCAACTGAGCGAAAAAAATACTATTTCTGCAAGATCCAAGTTGTGCAAGGCATGCCAATCAAATTTGAAAAATTGCTGCTACTTTTGTTATCTTTAATTAGCTAAACGAGTTTTCTAATTTGTAAATGATTCAACCAAATAAGGTCCCTAATATGGAAGAATATGTGTATAGTCCAACAAGGATGATTACATGATCACACAAGCTAAATGTTGTTGCATGAAACAAGTCATAGTTATATGCACAAAATGGTCTTAGAGAATGTGAGGACAAAAAACTGTTTGGCTATGGGGAAAAAATCTGCCAGTACCTCAAGTAAGATAATACATTAATGAGTATGCTAACTTGCAAATAGGAAACGAAAACAACAATGAAAATTATAAGTAAAGAAAAAATCAATGACAAAGTCAAATCTAGGTAGACATCATGACCTGATCACTTGACTATGGAGCTTGGTTGGCAAAGAACCTCACATCAACATCTGAAGTCTCACTAAGTTCAAGCAGACAAGGGCGAATTGTCTTCTCCACCACTTGCATTGTTCAAAAATCATCCCAAACAATACTCAAATCATTATTAGACAAGGCAAGTAGGATAATGAAGTCATTTCAGTGGACTACCTTAGTTATCCATGTCTCCATCGCCAAATGGGAAGGATAGGAGAGTATTGGTAAAGAAGACATCCCTACTCTGATTCCAAGTGCATTTGACCATATGATACAAATTGTCCCGACAGCTTAAATCAGAAGAAAGGGATGAATTTATCCATTTGGTTAATATTGTAATATTGCTCCTTATGTGTTTGCCAGATTTCCTCTAATAAATGGGCCCAACACAGAAAAATTATTTCGAAGTGAGGGTACAAACTCATTAAATGTCTCTAGTATCATGTTAAATCACCAATTGTCTAAAAAATTTGTGAATTCAAAACATTTCCTTTAGCCCATATAACCTCTCACTCAAAATCATTTTCATCAGTTATCTATAATTACTAAATAAATCAATATAGATTTAGCTACTTACAGGCTGGTGAACTATGGGACTAAGTGACTGCAACACTTTAGCCACATTGAACTTGATGTTGGGAACCTTGAAAGATACAATTTTCAACACCCTAGTCCAAGTTATGGTAAACAATTAGAAAGATATTCATAACCACAATTCACACATAGAACCCATCAACTTAACCATCTTTTGATGCATTAATGACCATAGGCAAAAGTTTGGAACAAGTAATTTCTGGGGTGCCCATCATGAGAGCAAGTAGAGAAATTGCATGTAAAATGGTCAATCGATATTATAGATAGTGGGAGTTGTTAGTCACGTCCAAGACCTGTACGTAAGAGAAATTCCAAGTTGTTTCAAAGAATTACACCAAAGAATAAATAAATAAATAAATTGCATAGAGTAAACATTTCTTGTTTGTTTTCATAACTCCTCCCAACTCGTCTCATCTCATTTCATCTAATCATTACAAATTTCTCAAATTCTCCATACATTCATTTGCGATGAACACCGAGTCTAGAATTTGTCTCCCTTAACAAAGGCATTTTGAGACTTTGAAGCCCAGCCAATGTGAAGTCCAAGACTAATTTGGAAATAGGTTTTTCTTTTTTTTAGTGTGTGTGTGTAGGAAATGGGCCCAGTCCCTGTCTAAGCCCACTTGAAGAAAAAATAAAACCCAGCCCTTTTATCCTAAAAACGTCGCCATTTTTGCAAGAAGGGTGAAAACCCTAAAATGATTTTTCTTCCCTCCCCTTCTTCTTCCTCTAGCATCGCACACCCTAGCTCCTCTCTCTCCCATTTTCTTCTTCCTGCAACCTATGAACCCTGCACACTGTCCACATCTAACCACCTCACGTTGTTGCCATCATCATTCGTCGCTGAAGCCACCGTCGTCATGTCGCTGTTGGACTTCGAGCTCTGGCTCTAAAACCATCAAACCCCCTCTCTAGTTCTCTCTCCCTCTTCGGTGATTTGTGTTTTACCTAACTTTACTCACCACCGTGTCAAAGCCTCTGTGTCAAGCACCACCTCCCCAGCGGTCCCGTCCTTCAAAACGCAACCTAGGTTTTGTCCATCATGCCCTAGCTCCACGACCCATAAATAGGCCAGATCTCTACCCTTCAAGACCTATCCCTAGCCACTCTTGCTCTCAATCTTGTCTTCAATCACCGATCTCTCAAGCTCTGCTTCTCTAGTTCTCATTTTCCTGAATTAGGAAAATTTCTCCCTAACCTTCGCCGTGCGCCACAGTGGGCCACTCTGTTAGGGACCTCTGTTTAGTTCCTAAACATTGTATTCTCCTCGCCTTGGTTCTCCTTGCTATGACCGATTGCCTAAGCCCTCTTGCTTAGCCTTTGCTCAATAATGGCATGTAGGATGGGAATGATGAGTTCCTAGGTTGATGAAGGTGTGGGTGTTTAGTGGTAAAATGGTGATGATGATGAAGGTATGGTGTTTAGTGGTAAAATGGTATTGAAGGAGTTGAGAAATTTAAGGGATGAGTGATTCTAGGGAAGTTCCTAGAATTAAGGGATTGGAGATTGAAGATTGGATTTGAATGATAGGTAAGGTGGCTAGGCCTAATCCTAAATGGTAAGATGCATGGGAGTTGCTAGGAATTGGAAGTTTGACTAAGGCAATAGATGTATTTCGAATTTGGGAGGAAATGGAAAATGGAAGATGGAAGATGAGATCCTAACTTGTAGGAGATGATTTAGGGATGGGTAAGATTTTGGAAAGATAGAGATGATTGAGGGAAGATTCCTAAGTGGTAGGAATCTATCAAGGAAAGATAGGGTTTCAGTTTTGTTAAGTGAAGAAGGTCTTAGTTGACTAGAGTAATTTTAGGAATGGAGTGATTTTAGGAAGGGTGGTTTAAGGAATTGAAGAGGATTGCAATTCCTTAAATGAAGGGATTTGAAATGGGATTTGAATTTGAATTTGAGGAAGTCAAGACTCCTAAAATGAATGAGTTACCTTATAGGGACTTGAGGTGGGCGGCTAGGGTTTATGGAAGGTGATGGAGGCTAGATATGGTAAGTGGCTATTATGGAAAGATGTGGGACAAGGCAATTTCGGCTAGGGCTTAGTTGGATTGGATGAAGGGTATTTTGGGATATGGCCGAATATGGAAATTAGGGCAAACACAAGTAGTGGTGGAAATTTGTGTATGAAGAGGATTGAATGGATGCAAGGTAGTTTATGGATGAACAATTTGGATGAACAAGAGGAAAAAGTATGAGCAAATGATGAATAGACTCAACAAAGGAGTATTAAGACTCTCTTTATGGTTTATAAGGATATTTGGATATGCAAAAAAAAGGATATGAACATCAAGAAAAATGGATGAATACGTATGAACATTCAAAAACATAATGATGAACAACTTCACCACCAAGTCAAGAATGCACAAAGATGAATGAACTCAACAAATGAAAATACTCTTTTTGGTTTATATGAATATTTAGATATGCAAGAAAGTGTAGATGAACAAGATGAAAAATATATATGAACAATGATAGATAATTGAATGGAACAAAGAAATACTCATAAGATTGATAGATAAACGATACAACACCTATTCACGAATTGCAAGGTGATGAATCAAATATAGATGAGTGGACAACACCTATTCACGAATTGCAAGGTGATGATCCTCCACTAGGGATTCACGAATTTCACCCAAGTAGCCCAAGTGCCGAGCACCGAAAGGGCGATCTCATGAACAATAATCTACCCACTTAGGGAATTTGCCAAAGGTTCAAAAGATGTAAACTAAGTGCCTAAGGGTCCTATTTATAGAGCTTACAAAGTGAAAACCCTAATTGGTCCCTTAATAAATAAAATAAATAAATCAAGAAACAAGTGATAGTGGTGTGGGGCCCATGGGGCCCACGACATTGGCCCTTGGTGGCCTTATCTTGACTATCCTAGACTCCGACCCTAACCCAACTATTCCCAATCTTGAAATCATCCTTAACAACCACACAAAACCCTAGCTACACTTCATCATACCAACCCTAATCATCATCCAAGTGTCCCCAACATCAAGGGCAACATTCTAGCCATTCCACTTAGCTTCAAACACCCTTATTCATCTCTTAGATCGACCGAACTCATCATCATCACCATTTTACCACTAAACACCATACCTTCATCAACCTAGGAACTCATCATTCTCATCCTACGTGCCATTATTGAGCAAAGGCCAAGCAAGAGGGCTTAGGTAATCGGTCATAGCAAGGAGAAGCAAGGTGAGGACAACACAATGTTTTTAAACTAGACCGAGGTCCCTAACAAAATTGGTGCTTTCATTAAGAGGTTTTGGTGAAACCCATCTTGCTTGGAACCACTAATGCTCCCTAACATTAATGGTGCTTAAGTTGAGAGGTTTCACCAAACCTATCTTGCTCGGAACCACTAATGCTCCCTAACATTAATGGTGCTTAAGTTGAGAGGTTTTGGTGAAACCTATCTTGCTCAGATTTCATTGAGAGGAAATCTTGCTTGGATTTCATTGTTTGGTGCTCTTGAGAAGCCCCAACATTAATTGGTGCTTTTATCAAGAGATTTCATTGAGAAGTGCATTGGGAGTCTCATTGAGATTCATTCTTACTTGTTGAATTAGAGAAGTTCTCACTTCTTCCCGAGGTAAACAATGTGATAACTCACACTTATGAATTGGATTAGAGAATCCCTCTTGGGTTCCAAGTGTAGGGATCGACCACCCTAAAAAAGTGGGGGATCCAAGGTTGGACCTCAAACTTGTTACAAGAAGGGGTTGACCACCCAACAAGGTGGGCAACTCAACGTTGAATTTTTGAAGCTTGGTCCATCAATATGCACGAGGACACACTAGAAGTTGAACGCCTTGTGGGATTAGAAGGGCGTACAATAAGGCTTTACCACATCCTTAATGAGGTTACCACTACCATGGCTGAGTTAAAGATGGCCATGGAAGCCACTTGCCGTAGTAGTGAAGAGAATAGAAGAACCTTCGAAGCCATGGGGAGGGAGACAAATGCACGTCTAGAGAGGCTTGAAAGAAAAAATAATGAGAGGCCTTATGCCAAATTACTTACTTTGATGGGAGAAGGCACATTCAAGAGAGAGGTGGAAGCCACCATGAGAGAAGATACAAGGAAAACCACTATGAGGAGAGAAGAGAAAATCGGGCTTATGACCGGGGACAATGAGGCATAGAGTGAATTTTTCCAGGAGTAGTAGGGGGGATCCAAGTTAGTTGCTAACGAAGGAGAATAATTTGAAGCAAACTACAAGGTTCCAAAAGGAGGATACGGGGGAGAAGAGAAAAAGTTGGACCACTTTGCCAATCAAGGAAGTCAAGCCTTGTGAGGCCGTCATGTCCAAGTCATTGTGTATAGGTGGGAAAAATTGTTTTGCCTTGGTGGAGGCAAGTAAAGACTATGTGGGCATGAGTTTGTCAAAAGTTATCCTTGAGGGCAAGGATAGTCTTGAAGGAAGGGAGAATGTCAAGACCCCATCAAAAACCGCCCTAGGACATGGTCCTAGGGTTTGAGAATGATGTGGAAGAATGAGGCTAGGGTTTGGTGGCTAGGGTTAGCCGACTTTGGGTTTGGTTCACCCTTAATATTAGGGTGGTTCGGTTTTGGCAATAGGAAGAAAGTCTTGGTTGACTATATGGACTGAAGGAGTTGAGAGATTTAAGGGATTGAATTATGGAGATAAGATGGAGTTTGAATGAGTCTAGGGTTGTTCCTTGAGTTTAGGGATTTGAATTTGAATATGGAAAGAGGATAAAGATGGATGGTGTTTGAATGAGTCTAAGGTTGTTCCTAGAGTTTAGGAATTTGAATTTGAATTTGAATTTGGTAAGAGGATTTGGATATGGTAAGATGTTGGGAGTCTTGGGTTGATTAGGTGTATTGAAGGAGTTAAGAGATTTAAGGGATGAGTGATTCTTGGGAAGTTCCAAGAATTAAGGGATTGGAGATTGAAGATTGGAATTAAATGATAGGTAAGGTGGCTAGGGATAATCCTAAATGGTAAGATGCATGGGAGTGGTTAGGAATTGGAAGTGTGACTAAGGCAATGAATGTATTTTGAATTTGGGAGGAATTAGAAGATGGAAGATGCGCTCCTAACTTGTAGGAGATGATTTAGGGATTGGTAGGATTTTGAAAAGGTAGAGATGATTGAGGCAAGATTCCTAAGTGGTAGGAATCTATCAAGGAAAGATAGGGTTTCGGTTTTGGTAAGTGAAGAAGATCTTAGCTGACTAAAGTGATTTTAGGAAGGGTGGTTTAAGGAATTGAAGAGGATTTGTAATTCCTTAAATAAAGGGATTTGAATTTGAATTTGAATTTGAATTTGAGGAATTCAAGACTCCTAAAAGGAATGAGTTACCTTATAGGGACTTGAGGTGGGCAGCTAGGGTTTATGGAAGATGATGGAGGTTAGATATGGTTAGTGGCTATTATGGAGAGATGGCCAAATATGGATTGGATTGGATGAAGGGTATTTTGGGATATGACCAAATATGGAAATTAGGGCAAACACATGTGGTGGTTGAAATTTGTGTATGAAGAGGATTGAATGGATGCAAGGAAGTTTATGGATGAATAATTTGGATGAACACTATGGATGAACAATATGGACGAATAAGATGGAAAAGTATGAGCAAAGGATGAATAGACTCAACAAAGGAATATTAAGACTCTCTTTATGTTTTATAAGGATATTTGGATATGCAAAAAAAAAATAAATAAATAAAATATATGAACATCAAGGAAAATGGATGAACACATATGAACATTCAAGAACACAATGATGAACAACTTCACCACCAAGTCAAGAATGCACAAAGATGAATGGACTCAACAAAGGAAAATGGATGAACACATATGAACATTCAAGAACACAATGATGAACAACTTCACCACCAAGTCAAGAATGCACAAAGATGAATGGACTTAACAAAGGAAAATGAAGACTCTTTTTGGTTTATATGAATATTTAGATATGGAAAAAAGTGTAGATGAACAAGATGAAAAATATATATGAACAATGATAGATAATTGAATGGAACAAAGAAATACTCATAAGATTGATAGATAAACGATATAACACCTATTCACGAATTGCAAAGTGATGAATCAAAGATAGATGAGTGGACAACACCTATTCACGAATTTCGCCCAAGTAGCCCAACTGCCTAGCATCGAAAGGGTGATCTCATGAACAATAATCTACCCACTTAGGGAATTTGCCAAAGGTTCAAAAGATGTAAACTAAATGTCTAAGGGTTCTATTTATAGAGCTTACAAAGTGGAAACTCTAATTGGTCCCGTAATAAATAAAATAAATAAATCAAGTAATAAGTGATAGTGGCGTGGGGCCCATGGGGACCCACGGCATTGGCCCTAGGTGGCCTTATCTTGGCTATCCATGCATGCCTAGGACCATGTCCTAGGGCGATTTTTGATGGGGTCTTGACACACCCCCTTCCAGCAGCTTCGCACTGGTCGTTCGACTCCTCTCCCTTTGTTGGACCTTTTTCCCTCTCAGATCCACCCAACCCACGTCTAGATCCTCCTTTAGTGTTCTGTGCCACCACCTACTACCACCCTCTACCGCAAGATTCCCTTTGCCCACCTTCTATTTTCATCAAATCTGCCTCCCAATATATTCCAAACTGTAGAGTCGCACGTGCTGCCCGGATATGTTGTTGTCCACCCTTTAACTTTGCAAGACATCGTGTTCTATTTTCTTTCCACTAGAAACGATTAAATTTGATAAAAGCAGGGCCTCCTTCCCTTTTTTATTGAGCTTTCTAATGCCGTAGTACTACATGTATATATGCACACAATCATGGAGGAGAGCCCCGGGCCAGACAGCCTCTCAAGCTAATTATACAATGATCCGAAATCCTTTATCCTAGGTTGGAGGTTTGGAAGAAGTCAATATATTTCAATTCTCTCCATATCAATATATAATTTTATAGCGGCCAACAAACAAAAACATCTCTCAAACACAATTTGGAAAAGAAACAAATTAAGTATTGAATCGGCTTATGAAATTGATCTTAATCAGTTGATCTGTAAGCACTTAAAAGCATAAAATGGATCCTTTAGAAAGCTAACCAGTTTGTCCGTAGAAGCGTCGATAAGACTAGCCTACAGATTATATTCAGAGAAAATCAGCACCATGAAAGCTTTGAAGATTTCCTTGGGTGTTTCTGGAAATTCTTCCCAACATTGATCTTCCTGCATGTTCTCTGCAGCTAGGGAACAATTAAGGAATATATCTAATTAATTTGTAAAGCATTTTGAAGCCAAATATATATATCATGTGGCATTTGCAACAAATTCTAGTATTCTAATTTGTTGCTAACCTATGATCCGTTTATTGCAAAGTTGTATGATCTGCATCTTGCATAAGTTGAGGGTGATGCTGGATTTTTCAGCCAACAACAATAGTTCCGATAAAACGATCATCTTATCCTGGAATATTATTATTAATTAATTAATGCCTATGTAATTAACTACTATATTTTACTACAAACATAATTGGCAATTAAATTAAAACGGTATCGTGCAATCTGATTTTCTTGGCCTCAAAATCATGTGCAATTATTTCAAATAATTACCATATTTGTGAAAAGTTGCTTGATTATACACAATAGGGGACTGAAGATGTTCTCTTTGGACAGCTTTTCCTCCAGATTTTCAAGATATTCCTGAGATATATGCACACCATGCAGATATTTATAAGGATATATATAATAGGATCGAAGAAATTTGAAAATAAAAGACTAACATATATATATATACATACCAGCAAAGCAGTGTCAACCATATGGGCTGCATGCTTAATACTGTTTTCCACAGCAACTGTTGGTTTTGATTTTAGTGAAGAAGAAAAGCAGAGAACAAAGGATGCAAAGGAAATGTACTCTGTCTATTAAAAATCTTTCAACATATAGTGTGGTCACTAGCTCTATAAATAGTAAGTACAGTAGGGCAAAAAAAAGAATAATGCAGAAAAGGAATAAATAATCTTTCTAACAAACTGTACAAAAAATGCTAACAGAATGCTTAGCATCCTTTACTTCTAGAATCATCTGGTGGTTGCATGATTGGCTGATTATTTGGATGACTCGTGGCAGCTTGTTGTGATGAAGTGGCTTGCATGGTGTGCTGCTGTGATGACTGTATTGCTTGATTTAATATCCCCCCGCAAGATGGAGAGTGGTGGTCAGTAACTCCCATATGGAGCAACAACGAGTAAAACATAGGGGAATGTAGAGCCTTAGTTAAGAGGTTTGCAAGTTGAGACTGTGATGGTGTGTATGCTATTGTGAGAACTCCTTCTTGAATTTTGTCCCGAATTAGATGACAATCTAATTCAATGTGTTTGGTTCTTTCGTGGAAGACGGGATTGGAGGAAATGTATAAAGCTTATTTGCTATCACAATAGAGTGTAGCTGGCTGATGGTGAGGGACCTGGAGATCAGCAAGAAGATACTTGATCCACATGATTTGAAATGAAGCAGATACTTCAGCAGAGCTTCTTGATATAGTTGTCTGTTTCTTGCATTTCTAGGAGACAAGAGAGTGGCCAAGGAAGATTCAATAGCTTGTTGTGGAACGCCTAGTGTAGGGACATGATGCCCAATCAGAATCACAGTAGACAGTCAAGTGATACAAGGATGAAGATGGGAAGAACAAGCCTTGTCCTGGTGATTTCTTGAGATACCGCAACACTTTATAGGCAGCATTAAGATGAGGAACTCGTGGTGATGACATGTACTGACTTAGGATATTAACAGAGTAGGAGAGGTCAGGTCATGTAATGGTGAGGTAGAGAAGTCTGCCAACCATTCGTCTGTATTCACTAGGATCATCCAGCAATTGACCTTCATCTTTGCACAATTTAATATTTGGATCCATGGGAATTAAACTTGGTTTACAACCAAGCAAACCAGCATCATTTAATATATCTAATGTATATTTTTGTTGACAAATCTGTATTCCAGTAGGATTTCGGGCAGCCTCTAAACCCAGAAAATATTTTAGACAACCAAGATCCTTGATCTTGAACTTGGTAGCTAAAAATTCTTGTAAGTCAGAAACAGCCTTGAGATCATTAGAAGCCACAATAATAATATCAACGTAGACAAGTAATGCAATGAATGATATGCCATTGCCTTTTGTAAAAGGAGTGTAATCAGCCCTAGATTGATTGAAACCAAATTGAAGTAAAGATGAGGAAAATTTGGCATACCATTGCCGAGAAGCCTGCTTAAGGCCATACAAACTTTTCTTCAACTTGCAAACTTTTTCTTTGTTGGGAAGTGAGTATCCAGGAGGCATCTTCATGTAGACTTCTTTGTGTAGTTCACCATGTAAGACGGCGTTGTTTACATCAAATTGATGCAAACTCCAGCCTTTAATAGCAGCAATAGCCAAAAGAGATTTGACTGTGACAAGTTTGGTAACCGGTGAAAAAGTTTCATTGTAATCAAATCCTTCCTCTTGAGTATACCCTTTAGCAACCAATCGTGCCTTATGTCTTTCTATAGAGCCATCAGAGTTGTATTTGAGGCAGTAAACCCATTTGGAACCAATTGCTTTCTTTCCAATAGGAGGTCAACAATATCCCAAGTATGGTTCAATTGTAAAGCATCAATCTCATCATCCATGGCTTTGCGCCATTGCAAAGATTTCACAGCTTGAGAATAGGTGATAGGTTCAGAAATTTGAAGAATGGCAGCAACAAAGGTAGAGCATGTTTTGGAGAGAAGCTTTTGTTATTTAAATAAGAGGACAAAGCATAGAGAGATCCATTACCTTTTACCTTGAAGTTTGATTGTGAAGAGGGAGTCACAATGGCCTGTTGACAAGAATAATATTGCAAGTAGGTAGGAGGTTTCTTGGGTTGAGTGGATCTTCGAGGGACAGATGAAGAGTTAGGAGGATTAATTTGAGGGGTGGGGGATTGTGGGGTGGATTGAGCGTCGGGGAAATGAGGCTGGAAGGTAAAGGTGGAAATGTGAGAGGGAGGGGGAATATGTGCAGGTAAGGGAATGGTTGGGCCAAGAAGAGGAAAGCATGGTGTGGAATGTGAGTGGCTGCTATGATTATTGGAAATGGAGGATAAATTGTAAGGAAAAATGTGCTCATACAAGATGACATCACCAGAATGAAAGATGGAATTGGTGGCTAAATCCAGTAACTTGTAACCCTTGAATCCAAAAGGATATCCAAGTAAAATGCATTGTTTAGCTCCGAAACCAAAATTTTCGCGGTTTTGTTTAATAGTTGATGCATAACATAGGCAACCAAAGGTCTTCAAGTGAGTATATGTTGGTATTTTTTGAAAAAGCAATTGGTATGGAGTGTTGTTTTGTAGATTGGGGAAGGGGGTATGGTTGATAAGGTATGTGGCAGTTAAGACAAGATCATTCCAAATGGAAAGTTAAATACCAGATTGGAATTGCAATACTCGGGCAACATTAAGAATGTGTTGGTGTTTGCGTTCAACAACACCATTTTGTTGGGGAATCTCAACACAACTTCTTTGATGAATTATTCCTTGTTTTGAATAAAAATTTGTTATTGCAAATTCAGCTCCATTATCTGAGCGAATGATTTTGATTTTGGATTGAAATTGGGTCTCAATGAGAGAACAAAAGGATTGAAGAAAAGGTCTGGTTTGAGATTTATTTTTCATTAAATACAACCAAGTACATCTTGTGTAGTCATCGACAATGGTTAGGAAAAACCTAGAGCCATCATATGCTATTTGAGAGCAAGGCCCCCATATGTCACAATGTATGAGATCAAAAGGCTTGGATGTGCGATGTTCACTTGATTGAAATGGTAGGCGATGATGCTTAGAAAAATGACAGATAGTACAGGTGTGTTGTCATTAATAACATCAAGATTAGGTAAGTCCTTTTGTAATAAGGAAAGCCGTGAATTAGATAGATGACCCATTCGATAATGCCAAAGCTGTTGGTCATTAGGATGTGAAGTAACAGAGTTGGAAAAAGGAAATTTATTACATGGTAAAGTAGAAAAAGCAGTGGAGAGGGCAGTAGATGAAACTGTTGTCAACTTGAGGTGGTATAGACCATTGTGAATCTCACCCTTCCCAATCGTGCTCCAAGAGAAAAGGTCCTGTAAAAAGCACTCATTAGTGAAGAAGAGAAGACAACATGATATATCTTTTGTTAATTTTCTAGCTGAGACCAAATTAAAAGTGAATGTAGGAATGCAAAGAACATCACGAAGAATGAGTTTGTCACTGAGATGGACAGTGCCTTTGTGGGTGACTTGTGCAAGATGACCATTTGGAAATTTGACATTGAGAGACACGTGAGTGGCTGAACTGGTGTAAAGGGAGGGCCAACAGATCATGTGATCTGTTGCACATGTGTTGATTATCCAAGTCGTGGTAGTGGTTGGTGGATAAGGGGATTGAAAAGCTAAGAAACATAAATTCATACCAGTCATGGTGGAAGCCAAGGGTGTGGAATCAAGTTGAACTTGATAATAGAATGTTGTGAGGCTTGTGATTGCAGCAAAGTCAAAAGATGTTGATATTGTGCTTTGGTGAGAACTTCTTGGGATCCGTCATTGATCTGTTCTTGGTTGGAGGAGCTGACTTGGTTAGCAAATAAATCTGGTGGTTTGCCTCGAGTAGATAGTTTATGGCTAGGTGGATAGCCATGCAATTTAAAACACCGTGCAGCAGTGTGACTAACTAAATTGTAGTGAGTACAAACTGGTTTTTCAAGAGTTGGTTTAGCCTTAAAACATTTTTCAAGGGAATGGCCAGGAATTTTACAATGGCTACAAAAGGAATTTTCTCGCCTTGGAGATCCATATGGTTTAGGGTTGTCTTGGTTAGAGAAGAAAGTGGATTTTGCAGCTAAGGCAAGGGTATCATGTAAGTTGGGAGGGTTGGAAAGTTGCTTTCGTTTTTCTTCTTGTTGAACCAGGGCATAGACTTCACTTAGGCTTGGAATGGGTTTAATCAAAATAATTTGAGCTTTGATATTGGTAAATGAATCATGAAGCCCCATGAGAAACTTCATAGTCCAGTCACATTGCTGGTTCTCAAGGACATTTTTCATGGCACCACAGGTGCATGATGGAATGACTTCAAAGTTGAGAAGTTCATCAAGAAGCCCTTCAGTTTGGAAAAATGTAGACTTACAAAATCATCACCTTGAACAAGAGAATTAATGGTGTAACACCCGGACCCAAAATTGGTATAGTTGGACTTTAGATTTTTATTTTTTTATTTTGAGCTTGATATTTTAAGTTTTTATTTTACGAATTTGAGTAGTGATTTTCTTTTAATTTGGAGATCTTGGCCGTTTATTTTTATTCTCCTCGCATGTTTATTTATTTATTTTTTGTTTGTTTTCTTCTCATTCCGTCTATTTTTTTTTCACACGGTTTTTTTTTTCCGTTGCCCACAGCATGCATGCACACACACGGTTTACCCTTCCATCCGCACACACGTCTCTTTATCCCTAGGGTTTTTCTTTTGTTTTGCTATATTTATTTGCGTTACACTTTTCTCGCACACTATACAGCCCAGCCCCTCTTGCCGCTGCATTCATCTTCCCCAAGGCTCCTCAACCCCACGTTCACCAACCTGCCCTAGCCCCACGAGAAACCACAAACCACCAACACAGAAAGATAACCCACTTCGGAAATCTCCACCACGCACGGCCAGCAGAGGGAGATCATCATCACGAGTCACCCGCTACGCGTAGAAGCCTCACGCTGCTGCCCTGCCACTCGAAGTCGTAGCCCAGCAATTCCTTCTCTTTGCAAACAGCACACCCCTTCTCAGCCACCGTGGTAGACCTCACCACCGTGCCCACTGCCCAGTCACATGAAGCTGTCGCCTAGCGTCCCGTAGCCCCTACAGCAAGCATCGGACTGCTCTGTTTTGGTATCCAAAAACAGAGCATATTCAGCCACCTTGAGCCGCTGAAAGCACCCTCCACCGAAAGCTCCTCCGTGCTGTGCCCCCACAGAAACTCCCAAGGAGGACGTCTCATCACCCCTATCCGCCGCACGCTGCCTCTATTTCCCCGGTAAGCTCACGCCATTTCTTGTTGGTGTCTCCGTTCTCTCGGTATCTACCTCACTTTTCCCTCACCGTGTGCCTCTCTCACTCGTCTCCCTCTCTTGCTCTCATAGCCAGTGACCAAGCGCCACCCCCTTTTGCCGTAGCCAACTACCAGCTCCACGCCGTTGTGCCCCCACCTCTCCGTAAGTGCTTCAGCTGCACTGTGTGGAGTTTTCTTTTCTGGCATACATATATATATATATGTATATGTATTTTACGTGAACTATAGTAGGATGTATTATTACATTTTTACCCCTTAAAGCATACCTCTAGATTTATTGTTTCGGGTGTTTAATTTTGTGAGTTTATATTATGTACTTTGGATTTTGAAATCATGGGTATATAACGTGGACTGCATGTGATTTTTATTTTTAGACTTAGGCACATGTGAGTTTTATTTTGTTAAGTTGTTTTTGTAAAAGACTGATTTTTTTTAACAAAATATTTTTTATGAAAATACTGATGAATTCTTGAAGTGATTGGTAAATGTAAAATCTTATTTTAAATCCTTTTAAAAGAATATTTTTTGATTTAAACAAAAGTATGATCATCTACTTATAATGATTTCGATATAGTTACGCTATTTTTTAGTTTTATAAATTATAAATAAATTGGAATTTAATGTTTTAGTCGGAGTTATTATGTTGGATATTGATGAGTTAGAAAGTGATGTTGGTATATTAGGAATAATGAGAATTTAGGTTTTTGAGAAATTAAAATAGGTTATTTTAGCATCTTAGGCTTAAATATTGAGATACGTGATTAATTGAAAATTTATGAGAATTACGTGATTATTTTATAGGTGACGATTAATTATTGTCCGACGCTTTTGAGGAATTTTGAAAAAGCTAAGAAGTTCAGGTAAGCGGGGTTCTTATGCTAGACTTTGCATTAAAATAAAATGAACTAAGGTTATTTTTTGAAAATATACATATTTGATTTTGACAAGAAATTTGAACTACCTCGGTTATTTGTTCTGCATTACTCATGAGATTCTGTTTAAGAATGACTGGTGTAGACATGAGCTTATTTTTGACATTCTGTTTCTGAATTTTGAAAAAGAGAGCAAATATGAAATTTTGTGCATAAATTATGTTGTATAATGATTTTGTTCTATTATGAAGATTTTCTGTACTCTGATATGATTTGATGTGATTTCTGAAAACGTCTGGCATAACATTCTGTTTCTGTTTCTGTTCCATTCTGACCACACCACGGGTGTAAAACTGTGGCCTCTGTTCGGGTTGGTATCAACTTTTCTGTTTCTGGTGCACCCACTTTGGAAACAAAGTGGTTTTCTGCATGGTCTTTCCTATGTGCACACTAGGGGTTTCGAGAATGAATAAGGGGAGGATTCACATTTTGTTTTTACTCGGTTAGCTACCAGGGTTTGCACAACCCTACCACGAGGGTTAAACATGGTATTTGTTCTGATATGATAAGATAAGATGTGATGTTTCAGTTTATGCTATGCCAAAGGGATTTTGATTATGAATATTTTTGAACTTTCGCTCTGATATTTTTGATAACATGTTATGACGCTGCATTTTGAAAACATTATTCTGATTCTGCATTCTGATAGAAAATATTTTGTTCTGCATTCTGATTTCTGTAAATGCTCATGTTTACATACTAGTATATGTCCTCTGCTTACTGAGTTGTTGATAACTCACCCCTTATCTCCATATATTTTTCAGATAATTTTGATGGTTCAGCTGGAGAACAAGAGTAGAAGGTTTTAGCAGGTGTGATGATTAGAGTGGAATAAGTGTCCGAGGATACAAGTGCTTATTTGAGAGTCGTAGTTAGTAAGCTGAATTTATGTTTTGGATATTTTGATTTGATGAGTTAAGGATAATTTCGAGTTTAAGAGAGTTTTTAATGTATGTTATTGAGATTTTCTTTATTGTCCCCATGGAGGAACTTAGATATTTGGATTGATTAAATTGATTAATATTTTATTGGATTTTTTTTCAGATTTTATAGTTGTACTATTTAAGTTGATTTGAGGTATTAAGAGTTAACTCTCCGGACCTCCTGGAACGGGGCGTTACAAATGGACAGCTTGAGCTCATAAATTTGAGGACCATTATTTTGTGCAAATCGTTGTTCCAACTCAAGCGATAGGTCATGAGCGGTATCAACATACACGACGCTGTTTTTGATCTCCAATGACATTGCATTTTGAAGCCAAGTTATCACCATGTCATTACATTCAAGCCATGGTTCTAACAAGGGATCATTAGAAATTTTAGGTTCCTGTAAAGTGCCATCAATAAAACCCAACTTCTTTTTGATTCGTAATGAGTGACGAACTGTGCATGCCCATGAATGGTAATTATCTGCTATAAGCAGATGATTGGTGAGCAGAGTTGCAAGTGCATCGTTTGGATTAAGAAAGTATGGGCTAGAGGGGTCTTTAGGGTTTTTGTTGGTTGGGGGAGGAGGAGGAGGGGGAGGAGGAGGGTTGTTGTCATTTGAAGCCATTATGGCTTTGATACCATGTTGGTTTTGATTTTAGTGAAGAAGAAAAGCAGAGAACAAAGGATGTGAAGGAAATGTACTCTGTATATTAAAAATCTTTCAACGTACACCATGTAAGTACAGTAGGGCAAAACAAAAAAAAAGAATAACATAGAAAAGGAATAAAGAATCTTTCTAACAAACTGTACAGAAAATGCTAACAGAATGCTTAGCATCCTTTACTTCTAGAATCATCTGGTGGTTGAATGATTGGCTGATTATTTGTATGACTCGTGGTAGCTTGTTGTGATGAAGTAGCTTGCATGGTGTGATTATTGTATTGCTTGATTTAATAGCAACCAAAAGGTGATCACAGCTGGGATCAAAACTTTGGTGATCAGCAGTAGTACTACGAAAAGGGGCCGTTGTATAGGGTTGTTGTGCTGTAGATAATAGCATGATCTCTTTGCTAGCCATAGCATTGGTTATTCCAAAGCGAGGAACTTTTGAGGAAGAACAGGCAATAATTTGACGTTTGTTTGATGGGCAATAGCGTGACTTTTTTATGAACATCGGAAGTGGAGAATAATGGTGAGAAGTAGTAGAGAGTAATTGGGGAGTTGTACTGTATGCTTTCAACTTAACTAGCATCATCATCTTGATCTTGTTGGTGGCCATAGATAGTATATTTGTCTATTGCAAAACGATAGACGTTATAAGAAAGTTGAAAGGTTTGGGGGAAGATCAATTTACGTATAATGTACGTTATGCAATATATATATAGTGGCGTGGCATTTTGTACGTTGTGAAAATATCATCTTTTAATGAATACAACAAATTATTGGTTGGTAGTTGTGAAACGAATATATTCACTACAACACAATTTGTCTTTTGTGACATAGAAAATCGTCACAAAAAATTGCCAAAACGTCACTAAAGATATTTGGTGACGGTTTGAAACCGTCACCATGACCGTTATCTGTTGTGCGTCACAGAAAATATTTGGTGACAGTTTACTATTGAACCGTCACTAAAAATATTTTTAGTGACGGTTGGAGGTGTTCTGTTCGATTGAACGTTCTAACGTTCCCTTTTTTGTGACGGTTGAGAACTATCATCTAAAGTAACGTTCGGACGTCCAATTGAACGTTTGAACGGCAACCCGACCGATTGGCATTTGAACAAGAGAAGTTGATGTTCGTTGATTATAGTTTGAATGTATCATATTTACATTTGAACGTTTATGCATCCGAACGTTAATTATAATAAATGTTTGAATTTTCGTTTGAACATTAACGGACCAATGTTCAAACGTAACGGGTTTATTGTTCGGAGATTAATTCGAATGTAAACGAAGGAGCATTCGAACGCAAGTGGTACGTTCGGAGGTTTGTTCGAACGTTAATTGTTTAAAAACGTTTGAACGTTTGTTCATTTGATGGTCAATACGTTCGAAAGTAGAGGCATACGTTCGAATGTTACTATACAATTTTATGAATTCACGTTCAAACGTTGGTTTGAATGTGAACCAACGTTTGAACGTTTTTAATTTACATTCAAAAGTACAAATCAGAAATACTAATTTCATAAAATTTAAAAACATACCAATTGTATAATATTACATACCATCAATTAACAACTAACAACGTCTTATAAAATTTTAAAATTAGATATTAAAACTAGCCACCACTACGGATAAAATTTATTTCTTATTTTTTCCTCGTCCACCGCGATTCTATTGCAACGACATAACACGCTTCATTTGCACCATCATCTCCTGTTGCACTTGCTCTTAGACTTCATTGGATATTCTTTCCTCTTGGTCTCTCTGTTGGCCCTGCAAACATGTCTCTAAATAAGACTGTCGTTCTAAGAGAGACTCTAACTATTGTTGTCTCGACCTCATATACTCATTCTCACGTCGTGCAACTTCTAAATTTTTTGTAAGATTATTAATTTGTGAAGTCGATGAGGTTGAGAAGGATGAACATCTATGCTTGATAGATTGCCCCAAACCTCTTGCCATACTAGACTGCGGCCCGAGCACTTGTGTGAATATGTCTATGTCACTAGGAGAGGATTCCCTAGAAGCCGACTGTATCTCCATTATTTTTTTCCTGCAATTTGAAAGGTAATGATTGTTAATAAATAACGTATTAAAAGAAGTAGAAATAAAAAATAAATTATTGACATGTTGCATAATTTATTTAACAAAATTTACACTGTTTACATAATTATCTGCAGCTACAGGATCCATCCACTCACTATACTCATTAGTGTGAGCAGCAGCATAGACATGAATGAGGAAAAAATTTTCAGAATTATCACGTTTCTAACAAATGGATATTAGCAATATGAAAATGATAATGTTAGTACTTAAATAAAAGAATATCAGAAAAATAAATGAATTCTATAATTTTTTAATTACCATTTTTTCAGCAAGACGGTGGAATGACCTTTTACCGGCATGATGGTGGACAGTTAGAATGGATCTAGTATATGCATTTGTAGTCTAATTGCTTAACTGTCATAGACTCTCCAGTCCTGACAACTCTCAAGGTCGGAGTTGTCAAGATCGGAGGAGAGTTGTCAAGGCCGGAGAGACTATGACAGTCAAGCAAATTGGTAGATATTTCTTCAAGATCATTCTCCCTCGTTGTTATTATATAATTGTTATTATAATTGTTATATATAATTTTGAAGGTTATTATATTATTTTAATTATTATCATTTATAAATTATAATTTTAAGTGTTATACTTAACTGAGAGAGTTATTTATTTATATAGACAATAAGTATATAGTTTTTATATAAGCATTTATTTGATCCTTATTTACTTACTCTTTAGTTTATTTTAAATAAGTATATTTATTTATTTCAACTCTACTTATTTGGTAGGTTCAAGACTTTTTTATTTAAGAGTATTTTACTTTCTTTCTTTATATATATATATATATATATATTTAATAATATAATGGTTTGAAACATCACAATGGTAAGAATATTTAATTGACGGTTTATTAATAATAGTTATTATATGTATATTATACTTTATATATAGTTAAGTTATATACTTTTTTTTTTAAAATTAAGTTTTATACTATACTTATAATTTGAATAATAATCATATTCTAACTAAATTAGTATGAATATATTATACTTGGTGTAGACGTGCGAGCAATCCAGGAGGCAACACCGATTGAAATATTGAAAGAGCTCCGCCAAGGCCATGCTCTATTTGCGATATACATTCAGCCAACTTTGAGCAAAGCCTCACCTGATGCGCCAATTGATGTTAAACAACAAGAGATGCAGAGGATCCTTAAAGACTATGAGGACGTATTCCATGAGCCCTCAAGTCTGCCACCAGTGCGCGAGGTTGAGCATTACATTACGCTCAAGGAAGGGACCGAGCCAATCAATGTAAGACCGTATCGATATGCACATTTTCAGAAGGAAGAAATCGAAAAACAAGTGCAGGAGATGCTGAATTCCGGCCTTATTCATCCAAGTACTAGTCCGTTCTCGTCACCCGTATTATTGGTAAAGAAAAAGGATGGAAGTTGGCTATTTTGCACAGACTACCGCGCACTCAATACCGCCACCATCAAGGATCGATTTCCCATTCCGATGGTAGACGACATGTTAGACGAATTACATGGCGCTTCATACTTTACCAAGCTCGATCTAAGGGCCGGATATCACCAAGTAAGAGTAAATCCTTCCGACATTCTCAAAACAGCATTTCGTACTCACAACGGTCATTACGAATATTTAGTAATGCCGTTTGGTCTATGTAAAGCACCCTCTACGTTCCAAGCCATTATGAACTCTATATTTCGACCTTATCTTTGAAAGTTTATTTTAGTCTTCTTTGATGATATTCTTGTATATAGTTCTACTTGGGAAAAGCATGTGACGCATGTTAAACAATCCTTGGAGATTTTGAGGCAACTACAATTTTTTGCAAAGGCCAGCAAATGTGTATTCGGCCAACAGGAGCTAGAATATTTGGGACACATTGTTACGCCTCAAGGAGTGAAGGTTGATAATCAGAAAATTGCTGCCATGGTAGCATGGCCTAAACCAACTAATATTTCTAAATTGCGTGGGTTTTTAGGCTTGACAGGATATTACAAAAAATTTGTTCGAAGCTATGGCATCATCGCTCGACCTCTCACCAACCTCCTCAAGAAAGGGCAGTATGGATGGAGCGAGGAAGCCGAAGAAGCCTTCGTCACTCTTAAACGAGCGATGACTACCACCCCTGTTTTGGCCATGCCAAATTTTAATGAGCCCTTCACCATAGAATTGGACACTGCAGGGGAAGGAATAGGCGCAGTCTTAACTCAACAAGGCAAACCCATTGCCTTCATGAGCCGTGCACTGGGAGTTACAAAAAAATCATGGTCCACCTACGCCAAAGAAATGCTTGCTATTGTGGAGGCGATACGCACATGGCAACCATATTTATTGGGGAGGAAGTTCTTCATCCAAACCGACCAATGCAGCTTAAAGTATTTCCTGGAACAACGTTTGGCAACACCAGAGCAGCAAAAATGGGTAGCCAAATTACTAGGCTACGAGTATGAGATCACCTATCATCCAGGTCGTGAAAATTCTGCTGCGGACGCCCTTTCACGCAAGCCCAACAGTCCAGTCCTCAACCACATCCATTTACCCACCGTAACTATATGGGATGAAATATGGAAAGCATACGAAGGAGACCCATACATCCAGGCAATCGCGCAAGTGACCAAGAGTCAAAACGAAGGGCCCTATACACAACGACATGGGTTATTTTTCTTCAAAGGCAGGGTACTCATTCCTTCCCAAAGAGAATTACGGAAGCAGTTGTTACATGAGGCTCACAACACAAAGATCGGAGGGCATTCAGGCATATTGCAGACTTTCAAATGCTTGGCTCAACAATTTTATTGGCCGAAAATGTATCGGGCAGTTCACGAATATGTTAAGCACTGTGCAGTATGCCAGAGGATGAAATCCGAGACACTCTCACCTGCGGGACTTTTCCAACCGTTGCCCATTCCTTGCCAAGTTTGGGATGATATCACTCTTGACTTCATTGAAGGACTACCCACGTCCAACGGCAAAGACACTATATTGGTGGTAGTGGACAGGTTAAGCAAGGCTGCACACTTCCTAACTCTAGCTCATTCGTTTACTGCTAAAGTTGTGGTTGAAAAATTTGTGGAAGGGGTTATCAAGTTGCATGGCTTGCCAAAATCTATCATCAGTGATTGTGACCCGGTCTTCATTAGCAGGTTTTGGCAAGAATTTTTTACAAATGTCAGGCACAAAGTTACAACTTAGCTCCGCTTATCATCCGCAAACCGACGGACAAACGGAAGTAGTTAACCACTGTGTAGAGCAATATCTTAGGTGCTTTGTGCATCAATGGCCGCGCAAATGGAGTGCCTATCTTCCTTGGGCTGAGTTATGGTATAATACAACGTATCATGCCTCAACAGGGATGACGCCGTTTCATGCTTTATACGGACGGCCACCTCCCACAATTCCACTTTATCCTACTGGTCAATCTTCCGTCAACGAAGTAGATGAGCAGCTGAAAAGCAGAGATGAGTTATTACGGCAACTCAAAGCTCATCTAGAAGCCTCCATCAATCGTATGAAACAAACAGCTGATCAAAAGAGGAGGGATGTCACCTTTGAAGTCGGTGAAATGGTATTCTTGAAGCTGCATCCCTATCGGCAATAGACAGTTTTTAAACGTGCCCACCAAAAGCTTGCCAGTAAATTTTATGGGCCGTATCGGGTGCTACAAAAAATAGGAGCAGTTGCTTACAAGCTGCAGTTGCCAGCAGAAGCCCGCATTCATCCAGTTTTTCACATTTCTCTCTTAAAGAAATTTCTGGGCGAACATACACCAACTTCTACTGAGTTGCCGCCTATAGATGATGAAGGAACGATCGTACTTGAGCCGCAACACATCCTGGATACCCGCTGGGTCAAACAAGGCAAGAAGTTTGAAGAAGAACACTTGGTTCAATGGAAACATTTGCCAGCTGAAGAGGCCACGTGGGAGAGACCTCAATCATTGCTGGAGCAATTTCCAGATGTGGACCTTGCGGACAAGCGTCCACCCGGTGGGGGAAGTATTGATAAACCACGACGTTCAGCTAGAGGATTCAAACCAAATCCCAAATATTTGGGAGGAGGTTAGACGGGCAAGATCGACGAAAGTGGGACGTAGTGCGAAGGACGTCGACGAAAGCGGGGCGTAGTGCGCGGGACATAGTGCTCGAGCGGGACGTAGTGCAGGGAAACGACGTGTATACGTGCATGGACTGGGTCATAGCCGTTAGAGACATTTCGGCTCTACGTTATCTTCTGTTTTATGTTAATCGCTGCTACATTTTTATTCAGTTAATACGTGAGTCATTTCCCTTTTGTTAGGCGTTGGCTACTGGTAGTGGCTTAGGTTGTTCCTCTGTTTTCACAAGTTCTGTTTTAGTGTTCTGTTTCAGTGTGTAAACATGGTCTGCTATTTAAGCAGCCATAAGTTATCAATGAAGGCAGCAAAAGAATTATTCCAGTAAAAGTGTGGTACATCCTCACCCGAAGAGGACAATTCTTGAGTATTGTATTTTACGTTATCAAGGGACCTATCATTTTTCCTTACCAAAATCAATGGAACTAGAGGTGCAAAATATTAATAAACCCTCCCTCACTCAACTCTCTCTCACTCTAACACTCTCTCACTCTAACTCTCTCACTCTAACTCTCTCTCCCTAACTCACAGCTCTCTCTCACCATCTCTCACCGTCTTCCTCCCTATTGTGCGACAGTTTTTTGTCGGCGTAATCAACCGCCGGTAGTGGGTTGTCAGCTTTTCTAAATTAACGGCGTTTATCAATACACCGCCATTAGTTCGTTGCCATCCCATTGCATAAAATAGCGGCATTACAATAAACATCGCTTCTAGTAAGTTGCTGGCGCATCATATAAATTGGCGGCATTTATTTAAACGCCACCAATAGTACATTGGCGACACATTGAAAAAATTAACGGCGTTTAGATAAACAGGGCTATGAATACAAATAGAGTCATTACAATAAATGCCACGGCTAGTATAGTGCCGACGCATCATATAAATTGGTGGCATTTATTTAAACGCCACTAATAGTACGTTGGCGACACATTGAATAAATTAATAGCATTTAGTTAAACGCCGACACTAATTCCAATAACGGCGTTACATAAACGCCGCTGTTAGTACGTTGTCAGTGTATCATATAAATTGACGGCATTTATTTAAACGCCACTAATAGTATATTGTGAGACATTTATTAAATTAACGACATTAATATAAACGCCGCCACTAATTAAAATAGCAGCGCTGTCATAAACGCTGCTACTATTACATTACCAACGCATCTTATAAATTAGGAACATTTATTTAAATGCCACTAATAGTATGTTAGCGACACATTGAATAAATTAATGACGTTTATATAAATGCCACCACGAGTACGTTGCCACTGCAAGCCATAAATTAATAGTGTAATGTAAACGCCTCCAATTAACATCATTTAAGACGCACCAATAATATGATATACCACAATAAAAGAAAATATAATATATAAATTATAATAAATATGATATAATGGATCATTATTCATATAATAAAAAAAATTACAAATCAAATCACATCAAAGTGATTTAATAATTACTATATATAAAATCATTACATGTGAAAAATTCCTGAACATTTCAACTCACAAAATATTTTAAAACTCTATTATAGATAGATTAGCCAAATAGAATTTGTACAGCTTTCCACAGTTCATTTCTCAGCTGCCTCTTGTAAAAGTCTACTTCATCTCGTCCTTTCACAAACAATGCAGAGAAGTGCTTCTAGTACCATAACATCCCTATGCATGAATGAGAGACATCAGAAATTGGCAGATTATAATAGATGGAAAGTGGAAAAAAGTTAAACAAAATAAGAAGCAATGATCGAATCTTTTTATTTCCCTTTTCCAAACATATATATATATATATATATATGTCTCTAATTAATTCATTATGTTAATTAGATCCAACCAACCCAGTTGTTTTTGTCAAAAATAATGTATGACATACGCTCAGAACACAAAAAAAATAATTATGGGGTATTGGCAAGTTATATAAAGTATTTAAGAAAAAATAAGCAATATTGAAGCAGTACTACATAGCTTGAAACAGAGCAATCTGTTCTACATTTTAAAGGAAGATCAGATGATCACATGCCTGTCAATTAATTAGGCCGCAGCTGGAAGGTGGGAAAAAAACTAAACTTGAGATCAGGATTTTTGATCCTCCAACGCATGCAGTCCCACAGAAACCTAGTTCAACAAGCTACATCAACAAACAAGCATAAACATGAAGAAGCAAAGCTTGATGAAGAGCATGGACAGATGAAAAATGAAAGGAGTTACCGTGTGAGCTTCATAACATGAATTTCTGCAAAGTCATGAGAGCAGAACCAAACAGGGCCTGTGCGACGGAGACTCTCCACGAGAGCAGCTACGAAGCGGCAGTAAGGTGGCTGGGAGGCGGCAGTACTGTACTGTGGAAGCAGGGAGAAATATTGTGATGAGAAAGAGAGAGAGAGAATGTAGAGAAAAAGCATGACATGGCCTCACGACGTAGAGAAAAAGCATGTATGTAAAGAAAAAGTAGTGTACTGGGCCGTGGAGGCTTGTTTTCCACCTCATGCACGGAGTGTTCTGTTGCTGCTTGCGGTACTGGCGTCGTGGCCCAACTGCAGCAAGAGTACGCATGGCCCTCGGTTTGGAGATGATGCTCTATTCTTCTTGCTTAAAACAGAGGCTGCTGCAGGATCGATTGGTACTTATATATATGAAGGTGGTTGCACTGGTTCTTGGCTTACTCTCACATGTGGCTTCCGATGTAGATTTCCAAGAGCGGAGGGTGGCAGCGCCGTTGGTTGGAGGGACTTCCATTGTGCATGAGAGGACTAGGCTGCATTGGGTGGTGGTCATACACGGCTCGTGATCTGTCATGGCTGATCTTCTCGTGATGCAGCGGCGCATGGAGTATTAATGGCATGAAGCGGAGGTTGATCTAGGCATTGCTTGGTGGTTCTTTGGTTCAGGATGGTAGTGGCGTGGAGAAGCTGTGGTGCGTAGTGGCTGGTCTTGTCCGGTTCTCCTCCGATGAAGGATGAAGTACTGTGCATGGGCGGGGCTGGCATCTCGTTGCTTGACGGTGTGGGCGGGGCTGAATCTCGTTGTTTGATACGTACTCATGATCTGAAACTCTAGAATTGAGGGAATAAAGGCGCTATAATTCATATACTATAATTTGCAGCACTGCCAGTAGAGGGAAATTTAAATTTCACGAAAAATTGAGTGCGCGCCAACTTGGAAAGTGGGGAACCACGTTTGGGGCCACAAAAACATTTATGTAAAATTCAATATATTTAGAAATGTTTCTCTCCAATTTTTTTTCTTATAGTTCTTAAATTTTGTCTAATTTCTATATAATATCTATTTTCAAAGATGTGATTCCATCAAAATTAAATTAAAATTAATAAGAGAAATAATGTATATTAATTTCAATTTATACTTTATGGTCTTATACTAACGTACACTCTATTACTATTAGTAATATACTTTAAGTCTATATATAAATTATTATATAAATTATTATATAAATCATTATAGTATTAGTTATACTAATACTACATCACTTATGATACTATTAACTATATATAGTAATATTATATTAGTAAATTAGTAATACTAATATACATTAGTATATAATGTATATTAATTTCAATTTATATTTTATGGTCTTATACTAACATACACTCTATTACTATTAGTAATATACTTTAAGTCTATATATAAATTATTATATAAATCATTATAGTATTAGTTATACTAATACTACATCACTTATGATACTATTAACTATATATAGTGATATAGTAATATTAACTATATCAGTTTTAGATTTCAATATTGTTGTGATTTAATTTTTTTTTTCAAATTTAAAGAAAAATTAGACTAAATTTTTAGTTGCTTGTCGGTCTAGGGACTCTCATCAGTGTTGTTTTGGATATAAATATTAAGTTAAAATTTTTAAGATGCTAAGATATAATATATATCCTTCTATATATATTATATATATATATATACACGCCCACGTTATATATACTGATGATCACGTTAAAAGGCCTGGCAATATATAACCGGATGGCAATATATATGCCCACGTTTTATATATATATATAGACGATTATAGATGAGCCCACGTTATATATATATATATATATATATATATATATATATATATATGTATTATATATGCCCACGTTAGATATTGATATATATCCTTCACGTGGGCATATATATATATATATGTACGTATAATGTTTTATCTTCCCAGTGTTTTATCTTCCCAGTGTTTTCTAAACTCCAACAATTCTAGGGTTGCCCAATGCTTTAACAAAACACAGAGCCGCACATATACATACATTCCCACATTGAGTAATGATATACCCACAACATTTTGTACAACACATTGTATGTACAACAATGTGTTAAATGAGGGGTGTTTTTGTAAAATCATCTTATCTTCCCACGTAGCAACGCCTCCTCACAACGCCTCTGATCGGTCCATTGCAGGGCAAACGAAGGTCGTTCCTCTACCGATAGACGTTGGTTTACTCTATTTTGGACCCTCAAAACAAAGCAAGAAATAGCAGTGCAAACCGAGAGTTTTCCACGGATCAAACACCCACCGTACGTAAGCCTCACGTTAAACTAATCTCCATAAATTTACTCTTCACGTTATACTGATCTCTATATATTTGCTCTTTTTATTTACTCTATGTTTCTGTCTCTCTATGTATTTACTCCATGATTTTATTGAAATCTTGCTAGCTTTGAATGGGATAGAGACCCAGTAGAATAGAGATTGACTAGAAATAGGACTCTCCCACACCGAATTGGACTCAAAAGACACCAACACCTGAATGAAGTTTGACTCCAAATAACCATCAAACAAATTACTGCATCTAAAGACACCTACTAAATCTGCAATACCGTAACTCCTCTTCAAACATAACCCTTATACTCTTAATTGGCAACAAGAATATCCAATAATTAAATATTCCATGCACGCCATTTGGTTATGGAACCACTTGTGTACGTGTACGATGACTTGCAGTTCTGGGTTATGATTGGATTGACTAATGAGGAGTAGGAGACTTTGAGAGGAATGTTGACAAGCTTGCACCACTTATATATATAATATTTAGGAGTCCTTTATTTGAGAAAATGGATTGTAGGAATTATGATTTTAGTTCGTGAGTTGATGATCTAGAGATAATTGAAAGAGAAAGAAATGGTTGAGAGAAAATAAGACAGAATTTTATGGTAGTTCGGTGTTACAATGTCTGCGTCCACCACTAGGCAAGACAACTCGCGCGGGAGATTGGGGTAGAAGAAGATATAAATACATTCAAATATCAATATATTATCAATGCAATAGATAATTTAATATATTAATCAAATCAGACCTAACTAGAAGGGATAATAACATATTTAAGATTAAACTATATATGCGAAATTTCTTACTACTAAATTTGAAGCTTATGGGCAATGAAAAGTCCTTAGTTGGCCGAAGTGAACAAGCTAACAATATGCTAAGCTGTGTTTGGTATGGTAAGGTATATCCTTGTAAACTGATCTAAATAATTCCTTAATCAATCATAACATGGAAAACAAGACAACACATCATATATTCTAATCACCAACAGCTGCATTTAAAAAAAAAAAAAATAGATGACATGTAACCACTCAGAAAATATGCTATCGTTGATTATACCGGGACCATCATCACCTTCAATGAATATAGATGTATATTTAGAGCCTCTAATATCATAATTAAAGGAATTAAGGGAGGTTGGAGCACCAACCTATGATGTTTGCTCTAGAGAGATGTTTACAATGCGCGCAGCTTTAATGTGGACGATAAATAATTTTCCTGCATATAGTGATTTGCCTGGATGGAGTACGAAAGGTCGTTTAGCATGTCCTTGTTGTATGGGTAATACACGATCTAGATGGCTGAAACATGGAAAAAAAATTTCCTACATGGGGCATAGAAGATTCTTGCCAAGAAAACATAGGTGGAGAATGATGGCAAGAACATTTGATGATACTTGAGAAATTGATCCTCCACCTACCATGCCAACACCTAATGAAATTTTGGAACAATTAGATGATGAAAGATGCAATGCTATAACAAATCGTAAAAGAAATAGAGTTGTGGGGTCCACTACTGTTAAGGAATACTCATGGAAGAAACGTAGTATTTTCTTTAATTTGCCTTACTGGAAAGATAATTTATTGTGTCATAATCTTGATGTGATGCGCATTGAAAAAAAATGTGGTGGATAATATTATTGGCACACTGTTAAATATTGATACGAAATCAAAAGATGGCATACAAGCATGCCTTGACTTACAAGAGATGGGTTTGAGACCACAACTTCATCCAGTTATCATAGATGCAAACAAGACATATTTGCCTCCAGCTATTTTCACAATGAGTAACCAAGAGAAAGAAGACTTGTTGAAGGTTATAAAAAATGTAAAAGTATCAGATGGTTATTCTTCAAATGTTTCACGTTGTGTCAAGCTTCAACACCATACTATAGTGGGCATGAAGAGTCATGATAGCCATATACTGATGCAACAGCTCCTACCAATTGCATTACGTGGGTCATTACCTAAGAAAGTAATAGAACCCTTAATCGAGCTATCTGGATTCTTCAGGGGAATTTGTTCGAAAACGATGCGGCTTGAAGATTTGGACCAATTGAAATCTAGAATACCCTACATATTGTGCCAATTAGAAATGATATTTCCGCCATCATTTTTCATGGTTATGGTGCACTTGATTATACTTTTAGTTGCAGAATGTAAACTTGGAGGACCCGTGCATTATCAATGGATGTATCCTGTTGAAAGGTATGCTATAGTTATTGAATTAAAAACACATAAATCTATTAAAGTAAAAAAAATAGTAAAAGTCATCTCATGATTTTTGTTGTAGATACCTACACCGACTTCAGTTTCATGTGCGTAACAAAGCTGCACCAGAAGGTCCCATTGCTGAAGGATATTTGCTGGAGGAATTATTGACGTTTTGTTCTCGTTATTTAGAATCTGGTCAAACGGTTTTCAATAGACCATCTAGAAACCCGGATGATTCTAAAGGGAAAGTTCTTGACGTTCGCCTCAATTTTATGGCATGGACTCAAGCACATCGCTATATTCTCTTCAACTCTGATGATTTCACTCCATTTCGCATGTGAGTTGCAATGTTTAATATGTATGAATTAAATTATATTTCATTTATATTAGTGTAATTATAACAGACATTTGTGATGTCGTCATGAACATATGTAGAATGCACTTGGAAATATTGAGGAATACAATTGATGAGAGGCATGCATCGAATGACGAACTACAGAAGAGGCACCAAATTGGTTTCAAGACTAGGTACTATTTACACCCCATTCAATATTATATCACATAATTTGTTATGTCTCGCTAGTTTTCGTCACTTACTCAATTCTAATAATCTAACCTTTCAAGTAATGAAAATGAATGACAATGGAAGAAGTGAATTGGGCCATAAAGTTGTAATGCATTATAAAGGTCCCATGCGAATTGCCAAAGAATTTAACCGAATTGTCATCAATGGCACAAAATATCGCACTAGGAATTACGAAAATGGGAAGAAAACTCAGCATTGTGGTGTTAGTGTGTGTACTGAAGATGGCCCTGCTTGGTATGGCCAATTAACACGCATAATTGAGATTATGTATTATGATGGATCTCGATATGTGTTATTCAAATGGGATTGGGCAGACGTTACTAGGGGTAAAGGTTTCAAGGAGGACGAGTTTGGGTTTAGTCTTGTAAATTTTTCTCATCTAGTACACACTGGTAATCGGATAATTGATGATCCGTTTGTTTTATCTTTCCAAGTATCTCAAGTATATTATGTGGCAGATGAAAGATGCACAAATTGGGTTGTTGTTGTTAAGACAAAACCAAGAGACGTGTATGACACTAGTGAAGAGGAAGTGATTGACGACGATGAGGATGAATATTTAGTCAACGAATGTTGTAACACTTCCAACAATGAAGCTATTGAACCTGCTACTGATGATGTTGTGTGGGCGCGAAATGACATAGAGGGAATGACGATCGAAACTCCTCAATAGTGTTGAGTAAGAAATATATATTTAGACTTTTTAACTTGATATCTCCTATAACTTTACTTCTATCTCATATCATGCTCCAAATATTATTATTTCTATTAATTTGCGTATATGTAAACTTGTTTTTGTATAGGTACAATGGGTCCAAAAAAGAAGGCAAAGACTATCAGACCACACATGCGAAGACAATCTATTTCAATAACAACTGTTCATAGTGAGACACAATCATACCCATCCCTTGATAGGGCGGCCCATTCATTACCCTCTGTCGATGCGCCACCCCCTTCCGTTGATAGGATGATGGAGTCATTACCTTCTAGAGATTGTCCTTTACAACCATCATTATCTTCACAGAAAGGGACCCAACCTTCTACATCAATACAAATGGGAGGCCAACTACCCAGACATATAGAAATCAACAGAGAGACCCAGCCATGCACACTAGTACCAATAGAACCATTTTTCGAAGCAGAAAATGTCGACTTGTTTTCAGACATTGGAGATCGTTTTGTTGTCATTGTTGGCATGTTTATGTTTTTCTTACTTCTTATTTATTTCACTATGAATGCACATTTACAAAATAGTAACAACGTCACTAAATCCATTTTTGCAGATAGTAATGGAGGTAGAGTAAAAAGACCATTGCACTCAATTCATGACATTTGGCATCTTCCAAAAGGGGAGCGAATTGATATGGAGCTCAATAATCTTGGTCAACCCATCAAAAAACAAGACTCAAAGGTGGTAAGGTTTGGTGGCCTGATAGCGAGAACTTATAAGTTAGTTCTAATAATTTACAAGGATTGGAGGTCGGTACCTAAAACCATAAAGGAGGAAGCGTGGGGTCTTATAATGGTATAGAACTTGTATTAAACCATTATTATTAATTAAGTAGGTGTATTTTGAAAATTTTGTTAGAAATCAAGACATATACTTATGTAAATTTATTTTGATTGTAGGGAAAGTTTAAAGTTCCTAATGACAAATTGGATGCATTCAAAAAATGGATACTGAAGGACCTGGGGAAGAAATGGAAAGACTACAAGCACGAATTGAAGAAAAAATTACTTCATGAAAAAGACACCTCTGCAGCACAAGTTGTGGCAAGGGCAAGTCCCAATATAGTGGGCTTATCGCAACTAGCGGAGTTAGCCAATCTTTGGTTCGATCCAGAATATAAGGTAAAAACATGAGCATTTCTCTTAGATTTAGAAGGTCAACCAACTAGTTATTTTAATCATAATTCTCATAATTTTTGTGATGTTGAAGTCGAAATGTAATAAAAATAAGGAGTGTCGTAAGAAGCAGGTGGTTGTTCACAGCGGAGGATAAAAAAGTTATGTAAGATATGCCTAGATGCGGTATTTATTTTATTAGTATTTATTTACTGTTGAATATTTGTTAGTTATTTGTTTTCGATATGTGTTTAATCTAGAATATTGGACGCAGAAAAAATCGACTGGGACATTGCCAAGTTGAGCCCAATTGTTTGTCACGACCCATAAGAGAAAGGATGGCACCCACTACAATGATGAGACGAGGAAGAAAGTGGTATGTTTATTTTCAAATTTATTACTTTTTTTAATTTTAATGGATTTATAAGATGAATAATGTGTATTTTTTATTATCTATTACAGGCTGAGATGGAGGAACTTTTAACACAGGACACAAGTCCAATAGAAATGGGGTCTGGAGGAACCATGACTTGGGCATCAGATGATGTTTATTCTAAAGTAATGGGGCCAGAACGGCCTGGACGTGTCTGTGGCTTGGGGTTTGAGCCAACCCCTACAAGGCAAACTTGTCAACATTTACTACCAACTTCTACGCAAGAAGATGGTATATTCAAGGAAGAGTTGGATAAAATGAGGAACGAATTAACTGAATTGCGAAACTTAGTAAACACATTCATGCATGCACAGGTGAGCACCCCACTTATATTTAGTTGATATCAATCAACAATATTTTGGAATTTTTGGACTCACATTTGAATTTATTTTCAGGCTTCAGGACAAAATCAAATAGAGAATGAAGAGGAAGAGAAAGATGAAGAAGAGGAGAATGATGAAGAGGAAGACGAAGAAGAGGAAGAGGAAGATGAAGAAGTGGAAGAGAATGACGAGGATGAGGATTGAGGGGATTATAAGTGAAGAATCTAAAATTATATTAATATTTTAGTTTAATGGTATTTGCAACTTTCCTTAATTGAGATAATATTTATTTATGCCATATATCGACATTAGCTCTGTTTTGCTAAGTTGGAATTGGAATGGATTCTAAAAGTTTTAAATTCAGGTGTTAGGTGAAGTGATGAATTATGCATTAGTTTTACTACTCTTTTTCTAAGTTGTGAATCTTAGTAAGATGTCATTTACTAGTTTGGTTTATGACTCATTCTTTGAATGAAATTAGTGATTTATAAAGAAAAATTATTATCCAAGTCCCTTGATCAATTGTCGACCTTTTTATAAATGCTTCCAAAGCTATATATTATTATTGACATAACAATATAAACGCTGTAACACTACTAATTTATTGGCGTAAAATTGATCAATTGTAAGCGTTGTTTAAATAATATAAACACTAGAAAACTCAATAATTTATCGGCGTAAAATTGATCAATTGTCGGCATTTTATTAAATGCCAACAAAATGCTGAGAAAGCTATATATTATTTTTGGCGTAACAATATGGACGCCAGAAAACTCAATAATTGACCGGCGTAAAATTGATCAATTGTCGGCGTTTAACAAAACGCCGAAAAGTTATATATTATTTCCGACGTAACAATATAAACGCCGAAAAACTCAATAATTTACCAGGGTAAATTTGATCACTTTTTAGCATTTTTTTAATGCCGGCAAAGCTATATGTTATTACCGGCGTAATATTATAAACGTTTGGAAACAGCTAATTTACCGGCGTAAAATAGATAAATTTTTGGCTTTTTTGTAAACGCCGCCAAAGCTAGATATTATTACTGGCGTAAATAATAAGCACCGGCAATAATATATTTTTACCGGCGCATAAACAATCGCCGCTAATATAAACGCCGACAATTCTTACTTTTTTTGTAGCGCGCCTCCCGTGCTTATATTTATTAAATCAGAAAATCTTTAGATGGAACGTTCGAACTTTTAAGTTGTACGTTCGAATGTTATATAATCTCGTCCAATTTTTAAATGACATTCGAACGTTTAAGTTGTATGTTTGAACATTATATAATCCCGCCCAATTTTTAAATGACATTCGAACATTTAAGTTTTACGGTCGAACGTTATATTATCCTGCCCAATTTTTAGGTGATGTTAGAACGTTAAAAAACTCAGTTAATATTTTTGCGGATAACGTTCGGACATTTTCTATACACGTTCGAATGTATCTTCCTATGATAGTCTTCAAAATCTAGTGAAAAATTTCCCGCACTTCTATTTTCATGTTCAAACGTTAGGAAATTTGGCATTCGAAAGTTAATAAATTCCCAGTGATTTTCATCAACTAACGTTCGAACGTACATTTTAACGTCTGAACGTTTCAGATAATCACATAGGTTCTTAAATCAAGCAGGAAGTTTCCCGCACTTTTATTTTGCATGTTCGAACGTTAGATTAAAACGTTCGAACGTGGGAAGATCATCACAGATATGAGAAAATCGAGCGGGAATATAATATTAACGTTCGAATGTTACTTTTACCTTCATAGCTTAGTATTTATTAATATAATAGTTATATATATGTATTTTTTTCTAGATACTCATAATATTTCTCTTCAAAATAATCCCTTTTTGTTTTTAAAAAGTTGAGAAAAATACTAACTTTTTGTGACATAAAAGTTCTTCCATATAACCTGTTTGTTCAAGATATTTTTTGTTACTTATTAAATTCTTCTTTACTCAAGGTGTGCGTATTTGGGCATCATCTCCAATCACTTGTGAATATGTTGGAGAAATATGCTCATTTTTAGAATTATGAGAGGTGGATGTCAAGGTGAGTAATCTGGACTATATATAGTATATAATATACTATAATATAGTATAGTATATATATTATATTATATATATATATATAGTATGATAGCATAATACTTTAAATGAAAACATAATAATATACAATATATACTATGCTATATATATGGATCAATAATTTATAATTAATAAAACTAACAACAAAACTTATATATATATACACTATATATATACAGTACTATATAGTACTATATAATATTTTTTTATTTATGTAAAAGTTGAGAAAAATAAAAATTTTTTGTGACTATTATTTGTTAATTTTAGATTCTTCTTTATTCAAGATATATATTTGGGCATCATCTTCAACTACTTGTGAATATATATAGTGTATTATATATATAAGAGTATTATAGTCTATATATAATATAGTATATAATACATTATATATATAATGCACTATATATAGACTATATAGTAATAATTATCTAGAATCACATCATCTGAGAGTCATGATCTGTATGACTTTCAACTTCATCCAACCCAGATCCAATGGCCAGCCCAGTCTTTGATCTCACTAAAACAGCCTTGCTATGTACTGATCTAATGGCCAACCCCGTCTTTGATCTCACTCTATTTGAAAAAAGTATCATAATTTATATATAGTTAAGTTATATACTTTTCTTTTTCTTTTTTTTTTAAGATTAAGTTTTATACTATACTTATAATTTGAATAATAATCATATTTTAACTAAATTAGTATGAATATATTATATATACTTATTAGATGTTAAATACTAATTCTCATATTAAATGTATATTAAATGTTTTTAATCTTTACTTAAATTAAGATCCTAAACTTATAATTTTCTTTTTAAACATATTCAATAAAAATTCAAAAACAATAATCACAATATTTCAAATCCATATCACAACAACAATA
This sequence comes from Juglans regia, assembly GCF_001411555.2. Taxonomy (NCBI): domain Eukaryota; kingdom Viridiplantae; phylum Streptophyta; class Magnoliopsida; order Fagales; family Juglandaceae; genus Juglans; species Juglans regia. The sequence continues at coordinate 101,754 of NW_023361643.1, forward strand.
ATATTCCCACAACAATATTTATACACATATTAAATCGAATGTACTAAGAATTACAATCGAACGTTTCGTCTATATAAGTCCAAAATAGAACGGAAAAACGTCATTTTCACTGTTATCTAACTTCATTCCCGTTTGCACGGCACCACTCCTCCGTCACTGCAGCCGTCAAACTCTGCCACAACTGTCACTAAAAGGTAGGCATTTATCTTTTAACTTCTAACATGTATTTTATTTGAGATTTGGATTCGGTTTTGTTTAAAACGAGCCAAGTAGTGGCCGAATTTTCAACTCCATTTTTCGGCCACCAGGGCTTACCATTGGCCAAATATTCACCGTATAAAAGTTTCTTGAAGTGTATATTTCATTTCTACAGTGACATTTCGGCATTTAGAACCTTGTACATTGATTTTCGAGATTTCAATAATAGCTGAGTCGATTCAACCATTCTGTGTCATAACGTTCGAACGTGTCACCAAGACGTTCGAACATACGATGTTTCAATTACATAGTCGTTAAGGCTTCTACGTTCGAACGTGTATTGTTTTACATTCATACGTAAAATTTATGTCCAAACTTTTAATTATAACGTTCAAACGTACTACTTTTTAAATTTATTTATGCTTCAACGTTCGGACGTGAATCATTTACATTCGCAAGTAAAACTCAAACGTTTGAACATATAACAAAAACGTCCAAACGTACGTCATTTAAATTTATTTACTGCTTACGTTCAAACGTGTATGTTATACGTTCGCATATATGTGTTTTACGTGCGAACGTAAAGAATACATGTCCGAACGTTTATTTTACTATGTTTGAACGTTAATGCAGAGCAGTTTAAAATTAACACAAAAAATGCATCAATGTAAATAATTTTTTTTCCTTTTCTATTTTCAGGATATAGCTCATCCTCTGCATACTAGGAAACAAGGGAGGAAATGTGCCACTCAGGACACTGCTCGTATTGGGGCTCGTACTGTTATAGTTGAGTGAGAGGTCCTGATTAATGAGTTCGACGAACTTATATGGGAGCAGACGAACCTGAGAGATGTTTTCGTCAGTAGAGGCTAGGGAAATATCTGCACATTGAGGGGGAAGGTATACCCCTCAATGGTTCAAGAGTTCTATATAGGGATCTGTTGTTTCGCGAACAACGCTATCATCTGAGTGTTGTTTAAGAAATACGATCATATTTTGTATTTTACTTTTATTATATGTAAAGAAAAATATTATTTAATATCTCTATGGTTTTTTAATTTCAATTCTCAATCTTCTTTAATGTTATATTTTTCATCTTTAATACTAAATCACTACACTTCAAATATATATAAACATAAATACATATTTATATATTACAAATTGTGTATATATAAATATATACAAGTCAATTTTTTAGACTTGTTTACAAATTATGCACTATAAAAATCACATAATTTAAATTTAATAGTCATATTTAATTTAAATTTACAATTAACGTTCGAACGTTAATTGGCGCCAAAACATTTCAAGTTTGCACGCAAGCAGCCACAATGTTTGAACGTAAATGTGACGTTTGAGCGTAAATTTCTCATACGTTGGAACGTAAAAAAAATTTCATCTGTCTTCAGTGATAAAAACCGTCACAAAAAAGGATTTTTAGTGATTGTTTTGGGATTGTCACAATTTTCTAACTATCACTAAAAAGCAATTGTGTTGTACTGATTATATGACTATTAAATGATGGAAATTTTGAGTGACAAATTGCAATATATAATGATACCTTTATACTTCCTTAATTTACTTTTATTTCAACTATACTGTTTTTTTTCCCTTTTGCTCTGTAAATCTTGATTAAAAATTTCAGAACATGAGCTTCTTACATAATTTAAAAGAAAATAAATTCAATTTTATAAAAATTGATATTCTTTTGCATTTAAGTCACTTTTTATAAAATTAAATTTATTTTAAATTAATTTACATAATTACGTTGGTTAATTGAATTGAATTTATTTTAAATTATGCAAGAAGATAATATTCTGAAATTTTTAATTCAATTCAAACAACAAAAGAAAAAAAAAAAATAAAGATTGTATAAGGGTATCAATACCTTTGCAGGATCCACGTGGTGTCAATGACCAACGTCCATTTGGTGTCAACGTCTGGCTTTATATCAACATTGATTACGTCATTATAATGACGTCCTACCTTTTGCGCGCGTGATACCATTAGGTTTGGTGGAAGATCAATTGATCAGAAAAGAATAAAATTGGCTTATAATGCATGCACATACGTATGTACGTTGTGCAATATATAATGGAGTGGCTTTTTGTACATTGTGCAATATATAATGGAGTGGCGTTTTAATCATCAACTTGTTTGGGGGTTATTCTTCTCTCAACTGTTTTTCTCTCTCGTCGTCTTCCTGAGGGCGATTGGTGGTAAAACGTGACGAGGTGAAGGTAAAAAGTCCTTCAGCTTCGCAGGGAGGAGGGGGTGGAGTATCTGCTAGCTACGACGGGTAGAGGGGGGACAATGGAGTGGCTAGAGAAGATCTGGGAGAGACTAAATTTGACTAAGGAGGAAAGCTTGCCAATCGAGTTTCAAGCTAGTGATAGTGATTAAGCAAGAATGCAGGGGGAGAGGAGTCTGATTGGGAAGGTGTTCGCAGAGAGGAGAATCGGAAAGGAGATCATCAGGGCAATGATGGAAAAGATCTGGAAGGTGAGTCGTCCAATGGCTTTCCAAGATCTCAATCCAAATTGCTTTGTTATTTCTTTTGCAAATGTGAGGGACAAGAGTAAAGTGTTGGGGGGTTGTCCATGGCTGTTCGATAATTTCTTGCTAGTTCTAAAACCTTACGTTGGAAATGCTCAGATCCATTTTGTTGACTTTTTCCATGAATGCTTTTGGGTTCAAATGTTTAATCTACCTTTGGATTGCATGAATCGGAAGATAGGGGAGATGGTTGGGGATACTTTTGGGAAGGTGAGGGAAGTTGAGGTTCAGGAAGAAGACGTTGCTTGGGGTAGCTTCTTGTGGGTGAAGGTCGAGTTAGATTTGAGGAAGAGCTTAGCTAGAGGTCAAACTATTAATGTGAATGGTGATAGTATGTGGATCCCTTTCCAGTATGAGAAACTACCTAAGATTTGTTTGCAATGTGGTTGTATTGTGCACGGGGATAAGGGATGTATGCAAAAGGGGGGTGGGTGTAGCTCAATATGGGCCTTGGTTGAGAGCTAAGTTTGCAGGAAGAAGGAGAAAAGTAGAGAGGAAGAAGGATGGTGTTTCCCAATCTGACTTGGGAAGGGATTGTGAAGGAACCTATACTGAAGGGCTTGAGGTGAGGGAGGGGGAGGTGAGGAGTGGCAGAGAGGGGAGGAGTGGTTTGAAGAAGGGGGTTTCACAAGAGGAGAGTGAGGGGGAGATGAAGGGGACTAGTGGAGGAGGTCTAGTGGATCTTAGCCTGGTGCCAATAATTAGTAGAAGTGAGTCACAAAATTTTGATGGTGATGTGGATGCTATATTGGTGCAAGACTTAGGGTTGAAGGTTTAGAGGGAGATCAGAGGGGTTTGATGAAAAGGAAGGCTGGGAGTTGGAAGAGGAGAGCTTAGGGGAAAAGTTTAGGGAGTGAGGGTTCTTTGTCTTCCTTACTTGCAAAAAGAAATGAATGTGAGGGGATTGTTTCTGGGTTCAGGACAGGTACAAAGAAAAAAATGAGGAAAGAGTGTGAGGAGGGTGTGGCTGTTTCTTCAAGTTTGGTGGAGGCTGTTAGTCAGCCCCACCATGCATTATGAGTTGGTTAAGTTGGAACTGCTGAGGGCTGGGCAACCCTCGGACAGTTCAAGACCTTTATCTGATGGTAAAGGAGAATAAGCCAAAAGTTGTGTTTCTAATTGAAGTTATGATCAAAATAGGTAGGGTGGAAGGCTTGAAGCGAAGATTAGGCATGGAGGGTTGTTTTGTTGTTGAACCTGTTGGGAAGAGGGGAGGTCTAGCTCTGTTTTGGGACAAGGATGTGGATCTGGAAATTTTAAACAATTCTCAATGGCACATAAATAGTTTGGTTAAGAATGATGGAGGAAGGGAGAAGTGGATTTTTATTGGGTTCTATGGTCATCTTGATGCCTCAAAGAGGAAGTTATCTTGGGAGTTGCTATCTTCATTAAAGCCTAGGAGTGGGGAGGCATGATGGTAGTTGGAAATTTTAATGAAATATTACTCAAATGGGAGAAAGAAGGGGGGAAACAGCATGAGGAGAGGCTGATGGAGCAGTTCAGAGTAGTGTTAGAGGAAAATGGTCTGACAGATTTGGGATATGTGGGATGCCCATTTACTTGGAGTAATAGACACAATGACTCAACCTTTACAAATGAAAGACTTGACAGATTTGTTGCAAATCTGAGTTGGAGAGATATTTTTAAAAAAGTGAAGGTGGAGGGGCTCACTGCTAGGAGCTCTGACCATAAACCTTTCCTATTATCTTCTGTGGATGTTCCCTGTTGCTTCGGCAAGGGAATTAGAAAATTCAAATTCGAAGCTAGCTGGGTTAAAGATGGTGAGTGTGGAGAAGTAGTGAAGGGTGGTTGCTTAGATAAAAGGTATAGTAGTGATCCTTGGCTGAAGGTTCAAAATCTGTTACTTTCTTGTAGTGGAATGTTGAGAAAGTGGGCAAGAAATAAAGATGGTAATAGAGGGAAAGAGATAGAGAAGATGACTGGGAGGATTAAAAAATTGCAAGATATAGAGAGATCTGAAAAGGTTGGGGAAATAAAAGAATTACAAAAGTAGGTTGGGGTGCTTTTAGTGCAGGAAGATGTAAAGTGGCGGCAGAGGGTTAAACAAAATTGGTATAGGCTTGGTGATAAAAACACCAAGTTTTTCCATGCATGTGCATCACAGAGGAGGAGGTGAAACCAGATTAAGGCAGTTTTGGACACTCAAAACAGGCTGTGGGAGGAGCAAGAGGGTATTGCTGGGGCTTTCTATGGGTATTACTCAGAAGTGTTTAAGACTGCAGCACCTTCAAGAGTAGCCATTGATTCTATCTTGGAACCTGGAACCTAGAGTCACAGTTGAAATGAATGAGGCTTTGCAAAGAGAGTTCGCAAAATAAGAAGTAGAAGCTGCTTTACTTCAAATAGGCCCTCTAAAATCCCCAGGGTCAAATGGCTATGGGGCGTGCTTTTACCAAGCTTATTGGAATATAGTGGGGGAAGATGTGTGTGCCGCTGCTCTCAGCTTTCTAAAGGGCGGAGGTATGTTGAAAAATGTCAATCATACTCATGTTGCTTTGATCCCTAAAGTAAAAGAGCCGAAAAGAGTTGGAGACTTTAGGCCTATTAGTCTATGTAACGTGGTGTATAAAATTGTTGCAAATAGACTAAAAGTGGTCCTCAATGATGATATTTCAAAGAACCAGAGTGCTTTCATCCCAGGGAGACTCATTTCAGACAATATAATAGCAGCTTATGAAATTCTACATTCTATGAAAGTAAGGCAAAATGGGAGAAGGGGGTGTATGGCTTTAAAACTTGACATTTCTAAAGCATACGATAGAGTAGAATGGGATTATTTGAAGGCTGTTATGGTGAAAATGGGGTTTGGGGGCAGATGGGTGGAGTTAATTATGCAGTCTGTAACCTCTGTGTCAACTACCGTTTCAGTGAATGGGAAACTAGGAGGTACTATATGTCTAACAAGGGGGCTGAGGCAGGGTAACCCTCTGTCTCCCTACCTTTTTCTCATCTGTGGTGAAGGCCTGAGTTGCTTATTAAATTAGGCTGAGGCTTGAGGGGACCTGAATGATGTTTTTGTTACTAGAGGGGGCTTAAAGATTACACATTTGCTCTTTGCAGACGATTGTATCATTTATGGGCAATGAAATTGGCAGGAATGGGGGAAGATTAAGAGGGTGGTGCTTGAGGTATATGAGCAAGCATCGGGGCAAAGCCTGAACAGACAGAAAACTTCTTTGTTCTTCATCTCTAATACTCAAATAGATGTGAGGAGTAGAATTGCAAGGGATGTGGGTGTTGGGGTGCAGAATAATTGTGAGAAGTATTTGGGGTTACCAGTTACGGTGGGAAGGTCTCAATACAACGCCTTTAGAGGGATAAAAGATAGAGTGTGGAATAAAATTAGCAATTGCAAAAATCAGTTTTTATCTTCCTCGGGTAAGGAAATCCTCTTGAAGGCAATGATACAAGCAGTTCCCACTTACCATATGAATGTGTTCAAACTCCCAAAAAGGTTGTGTAAAGAAATTGCAGCTTTAATTGCTAGATTTTGGTGGGGTTTTAAACAAAATGACAGGAAGATACAATGGAAGAGTTGGGCAAAGTTAGGGGCTACAAAATCAGCAGGTGGTTTGGGGTTCAGATAACTCAAGAGTTTCAACCAAGCCTTACTTGCAAAGCAGTGTTGGAGAGTGCTTAATATTCCCAATTCAGTTGCAGCAAAGGTTTTGAAGGAAAAATATTGCAAGCACTCTGATTTTTTAAAGGCTAAGCTGGGTTGTGGACCCTCAAAAATTTGGAGGAGTTTATGGGGTTCCCTTGAGCTTCTAAAAGAGGGGTTGGTGTGGAGGATAGGGAATGATGGGCAAGTGAGGATTTGGGGAGATAAATGGATACCAAAGCCATCTTGTTTAGTATGCAATCTCCTATGAAGAACCTAAGAGTGGATGCAAGGGTTAATGAGTTGATTGAGTGTGGTAGGTGGAATTAGAAGCTAGTGAGGGATACTCTGATGGAAGAGGACGCAGATGTGGTGTGTGGGATTCCTATAAGCCATGCAAATTCCCTTGACAAAAGATGGGTGTTTTAGTTTGAAAAGTGCAAACCATCTAGAGACGGACAGGAAAGGGAGAGGGGAAGGGGGTCCATCTAGTTTGAATGTGGGAAAGGATGGCTGGAAAATTCTGTGTTAATTGAATACCTCTGAAATTGTGAAGATGTTTCTGTGGAAGGCTATAAGTAATAGTTTACCTACTAGACAAAATCTAGCTACAAGGGGTGTAGTGGATAATCCATTATGTCCTGTGTGTGGTTTACCATGTTCTCTGAAGTTGCAGTACAATAGCAGATGTGTGGGCTGATAAATCTAGTCTTGTTCAGAAGTGGCTTCGAGTGAGGGAAGATTTTCTGGGGCTGTGACAAGCTATGGTAGAGAAGTTACAAGCTGAGGTGTTGGACCTTGTTGCTTTTGTGATGAGGAATATTTTGCTAAGGAGAAACATCTATGTTTTTGAAGGAAGATTTAAAGCTCCTACTGTGTTGTTTTTACAAGCTCAAGAAGACATGGTAAAGTATAAAGAAGAGCAGGTGGTTAGGTGCAATGATAGAAATGCAAGACAACTGAATTGAAGAGAGTCTAGATAGAAGAGGCCTAGTGAGGGGTTTGTTAAAGTAAATTGGGATGCAGCTATGGATTCAGAAAAGAAAAGAATGGGGTTGGGAGTAGTGGTGAGAGATGAGGAGGGTGAAGTGTTGTTATCCCTTTGTAAGCCAATGGAAGGATTGAGTAATAGTGCTACTGCTGAGTTGTATGCCTTGTGGGAAGCTCTAAGGGTGTGTGCTGAGTTGAATTGGGCTAAGGCTATCTTTGAAGGGGATGCGTTGTCTGTGATCAAGTTTGTTAATAGCTCGAGTTGCAGCTGGGAATGGCATGGATAGCTAGTGGAAGACATCAAGATGATCCATTATAATAGACAGAACTGGTATATACAACATACTTATAGAGAATGTAATAATGTAGCTCATACACTTGCTAGGATAGCTTTCACTTTTTTGAGGAGAGAGTCTAGATTGAGGAGGGGCCTTCGGGCATCCATTCTTTAGTATTGAAGGACATAGTTTGTAGTCAAGATTCGAGGTAATACAAAAAGATTTTTTCTAGTTCAAAAAAAAAAAGGAGTATCATCTTTAATGAACACAACAAATTATTGGTTGGCAGTTGTGAAAATGAATATGACTATTAAACAATGAAAATTTTGAGTGTCATAATATTGCAATATGGGTAATGATACTGGCCTTACACCTCCTTAATTTAATATTGTTTTACTATACAGTTTTGTTTCCTTTTGCTCTGTAAATCTTGATTAAAAATCTCATAGAATGACTTTTTTGCATAATCTAGAGGAAAATAAATTTAATTTTATTAAAATTGACCTTTTTTTGCATTTGAGTTAATTTTTAAAAAATTGAATTTATTTTGAATTAATTTATATGATTACGTTCGTTGATTAAATTTAGTTTCTTATAGATTAAGCAAGAAGATCATATTTTGAAATTTTTAATCTAGATTCAAATAGCAAAAGGAAACAAAATAACTAAATAATAAAATAGTAATAAAGATTGTATAAGGGTATATTTTTACCGTTTACAAGTCTCACATATTTGCTTTGAAAAATAATAAGATCCACCATCAACAAGTCAATTTTTTTATATTAATATCATATTTATTTATTTATTTATTTTTAGAAAAAAGTGTGGAAGTTTATGCACCCAAAGATTATACAATTATTTTTTTGGGGAACGGATTTTCCTTGGCAAGCTCATTCAATAAGAATGTTTTAAATAGGCTTCTAGATTTTGCTAAACATTTGATTGCTGAACATTTGATTTCTACAAGTCAGTTTTTTATATTTAATGAAGAGTAATATTATATATAGTTGTAGTGTGCATAAATACAGCATAATTCTTTTGAGAAAGAATAAAATATATATTCAAAAATTAATTTTTTTCATAAAATTTTATATTTACTTATTTTTCATAAAGAGATTGCACTTATGCTCTACAAATATCATTATTTCTCTTTAATGAGTATAACAAATTTTTCGTTGGAAGTTGTGAAATTGAATATGACTATTAATCAATCAATATGACTCTCACGCGCGTGGTCATGTCAATATTAGGGGTGGCAATATGTGATACGACCCGTTAACCCAACACGAATACGACATGATAAAAGCGGGTTAGGGTTTAGTCTTAACGGGTTCGGGTCAAAACGGGTTGACCCGTTAACACACGATTGCTTAACGGGTCACTAACGGGTCAACCCGTTATGACCCGTTTAAAATGTTAAAATTACCCTTATATCCTTTACCCTTATAACCTAAAGGTTATAACTAAAAGTCTAAAACTAGTTAAAAAAAAACCCTAACTCAATCAGCCGCCCCCCCTGTTTCGTTACTTTCGTCGTTCCTTCCTTCTTTAGAAACTCGATCCGAACTCCTTGGCTCCTCGCGACGACCACGCCACCCTCCAAGCTCGCCGCTCCACTCCTCTTCACGGTGACGTCGCGTCGCCTCCACTCCAGTGTGCTTCAGTCTTCACGCCTCACAGTGACGCCGCCCCCCTCTAGTTTCACGGTGACGCCGAGTCGCCCACAAAGATTTAAACCACGGATTCGCACTTGCCGCCGCCAGCGCCCCATCGCCCACGCCTGTCGCCCAAACTCGTCGCCCATGCCGCGCCTTCCACTGTAAGAAAATTTGATTTTCGAGTTGTTAAATGTGTTGTACAATTGTTCTATATTTTTTCTCGGCATCCAAACACGGTAACACCCATGGATTCCCGATTGAGTTATTTATGCTTCTTCACGTGTGGCTAGGGTTATGGGTTCATTAAAAAAAAAATAGTTTGAGAATGTGACTGTGAGACGTGGTAGTACAAGTATCTAGAAGAGTAAAATCGTAATGTTCTTCTGTATGTAATTGTATTTGGGATTAAGCACAGGTCATGAATAATTAACCATAAAATCACTACTGCTTTGTGTCTTTCACTTGAATAATTAAGCGCAGGTCATGAGTATTTCCTCTGTGTATTAGCCTTTTCTCTCCTTTTTAATTCTTTGGTTTGAAAAGTCTCGGTAAATCTCAGCTTTCGCTTTCTCTGGCTACAGAACTTAAAGAGAAAAGGAAGTTAAGGAACTCATGTGAGGGAAAGGTTGATTTTTTTTAGAACAGTTTGGTCTCAATTATTTCACTAGCCGGTTTAATTTGAAAGTGCCAAAGATCTTGAAACAATTGAAAAAAAAAAAACCCACTCATAAGTACGTAGAAAATAAAAAGGATTTGAGTTATCATGAGTCGGTCATGATGAGCAGTCAATATAACAAGTCATCAGGAGATAAACTAGCTAGTAATCCTGTTTTGAACATCGAAGATTGATTGTATTAGCATCTTTCAGCTTTGCGGTGGTTTGTTGAGATGGCTGAGAATTCTCCCTAACAAGAATAAATTATTAAATTTGGATCCAAGAAGAGATGATTATATATTGCTACATGAATAGATGGTGGAGAAAATTTAATAAATTTGGTGTGTATGTCATCCCAAAGTGGAGAAAAATAAAACAAGAAAAAAAAATTAAAATACAAAAATTATTGAAGGTAAGTCATGCTTTACTATTGTCATTAACTCAACTAAAACTCCAATAAATTCAGTTAAAGAGTTCATTTATTTTATTTTACCCAAAGTCTCTTGAAATGTAATCTACACGATTGTACTACGAGTATATCTTTCTCCTACTCAATCAGGCATATTCTAGATGATCTTAATCAAGAATTCTAGAAGATATATATATATATCAATCTCGTAATAAATTTTGTAATTAATTATAAAATTGGCCATAAATTTGCTGCTTCCATTTTTTACGCGTAAATTGGTCCCCTACAATTAATGTCCTACTCTTATATTTGTTCTTGTTGTTTGTTGTCAGATGAGTTCGGCAGCAAGTGAAAATGATGAGATGATTGATTTGGACCCGTTTGACTCAGAAAGTTTTCAAAATGAGGAAGTTAAAACAAAAAGAAGGAAATGGTCAAACGTGTGGGCTTTTTTTGAAATGGTTCCTGATTCTGAGAACAATGATGGCAAACCACGAGCCAAGTGTAAGATGTGTGGAGTTATTTATATGGCAGCAAGCAAATATGGAACGGGCAATATGAAGCGTTACATTGAGACACGCCCTAGGAGAAGTTCACGAGATATTGGACAGATGATGTTATCACAAAATAGTGAAAATATTTCGGTAAGCACTCATAAATTTGACACTGAACAATATAGAGAAATTTTGGTATATGCTATTGTGAAGCTTGAATTGCCTTTTCGGTTTGTTGAATATTCGGGGGTGAGATTTTTATTACAATATTTACGTCCAGATGTTCCAATTATTTCTAGGAATACTGCCAAGGCTGATTTAGTTAAGATGTATCATTGAGAAAAAAAAATGATTAAATGCATGTTAAATGATTCTCCTGGTAGAATTAGTCTAACATCTTACTTATGGACTTCTATAACCACTGATGGTTATATGTGCATTACAGCACATTTTCTAGATAAGAATTGGGTTTTGCAGAAAAGGGTTTTGAACTTTTCTTTTATGCCACCACCACATAATGACATATCTTTGTATGAAAAAATTTATAATTTGCTATGTGAGTGGGGAATTCAACACAAGATTTTTTCATTGACTTTAGACAATGCTTCTTCTAATGATGTTTCAGTAGAGTTGTTAAAAACTCAATTGAACATTAAGAAAGCTCTTCTTTGTGATGGTGAGTTCTTTCATCTTCGTTGTTGTGCTCATATTCTGAATTTGGTAGTACAAGATGGATTAAAAGAGATTGATGTTGCTATCAAAAAAGTTCGTGAAAGTATCAAGTATGTCAAAGGATCACAAACAAGGAAAGTAAAATTTATGGATTCAACAAATCAAATGTCTTTGGATAGCAAGAAAGGGTTGAGACAGGATGTCCCCACTAGATGGAATTCTACTTATCTTATGCTTGAGAGTGCTCTTTTCTATCGCCGTGCCTTTACTCATTTGGAGTTGACTGATTCCAATTTTAAGCATTGTCCATCAATATCTGAGTGGGAAAGAGTACAGAAGATTAACGATTTATTGAGAGTTTTTTTATAGAGACACTTGTAATTTTTCTGGGATGAAATACCCTATAGCCAATCTCTACTTTCCATCAGTGTTTTCGATTTGTTTTATATTAAAGAGGCACTTTGAGGGTGAAGATGACTACATGAAGAGAATGTGTTATAAAATGCTTGCTAAGTTTGAGAAATATTGGTCCGAGTTCAATGTGTTGTTGGTTATAGCAGTTATATTGGATCATCGATACAAGCTTCATTTTGTTGATTTTTCTTATACAAAGCTTTATGGAGAATGTTCTATAGAGTATATGAATGTTCGGAGCAAAATGTCATCTCTTTTTATGGAATATGGTTCTTCTAGTGCTCCTACAATGACATGTTCTACCACGACTTCTGATAGCACTATTACTAGAGAGGAAAGTCAGTCTTCATATGATAATTTTTTATTGGAGGTAATATCAAATAATATTTTTTGTTTAATGATTTATATTATATTGTTGTTTCATATCACATAGTGGCTTGAAAATATTTTTATTTGTTTTTTGTATACAGGAATTTGATACATTTAGACCTGATGAACTTTCTGGCTATATGAGAAAAAGTCAATTAGATCTTTACTTGGATGAACCTAGGGCAGAAAGAAATGCAAAGATTGATATTCTTTCCTTTTGGAAAGTAAATGAATTTCGTTATCCTGATCTTGCTCGTATGGCTCGTGACATTTTGAGTGTTCTAGTTTCTACAGTTGCATCTGAATCTACTTTTAGTGTTGGTGGTCGTATCATTGATCAGTTTAGAAGTGCACTAAAAGCAGATATTGTTGAAGCATTAGTTTGCACTAGAGATTGGTTATATGGTGAGGAGCAAGGTAATATTATAGTATTTTATTAAATAAATGACTGTAATTTTTCAATAATATAAAACTTTACTGATGTCTTTTTTTTAATAGAAATACAAGAAGAAGTTAAATTGGACGAGTTAACTGAAGATGTAATGGAGTTGGAGAACAACAAGGGCAAGGGCTTGGAGGACGCTCCACCTCATTCTTCAACTTCTAGATTTGTTTAGATTTGTATTTTTAATTTTTATTATATTTGGGATTGTAATATTAATATATTTACTATGTGTGTTTTGTTTATTATATTTGAGATGTAATTTTAATATATTGTTACAATGTGTGTGGATATTTGTTTGGATTGTAATTTTAGACTTGTAGTTTTTTTTTTTTAGATATTATTTATATTTAAAATTTATAATGGGATAAAACGGGTCGTGTTGGGTCGTGTCGTATCGTGTCAGTTCAATTCATTAATGTAAACGGGTTGGAACGGGTCGGGTCGTGTCGTGTCAATTTATTTTCTAATGTGTCATAACGGGTCGTGTCATGTCAACCCGTTATCAAACCGTGTCGTGTTCGTGTTTAGAATTTTGACACGAAACCCTTAACGGGTCGTGTTAGTGTTGACCCATTAACTGTAATGTATATACTCTGACATGATACGAACATGACCCGTTAATACGATTTGACACCCCTAGTCAATATCCACCGTCCATTTAGTGTGAACGTTTGCCTTTAAATCAACGTCCATTTCAGATGTGCAAATGAAATAGAGAAGCCTGCTATGAAAAAGTAGATTTTTAACAGTAGGGGGGCATTTGCAGTATTTGCAAATACTGTACTCCTTTGCCGACATTGTACTATTGGTAGGAGGTCATTTTCAATATTTTTTAATTGACATTTATTTCATTTTCAATAGTGATGTGGCAGTTTTCATGTGTGCGCCAATTAAGTAGTTGATAAAAACAAATTACTTCAAATATGACACGTGTCTGGAGATCATAGTATTAAGAAGAAGAGTAGTATCCATTCATACCCCAGCTAGCCAGTTCCTCTCTCTAATGTTAGAAATTTCCTTCCCTCTTCCATTAACAAACATTAAAAAAAAAAAACAAAAATACCAGAACAATGAACAGTAAAACTAAATGTGATGATGAAATACTATAGTAAAAATGAAAACTGTAAATATTTTTACATGATCCAATAAAATTGATCTTTTGATCAGTCATTTAATAAATATATGCAAAATGATTAACCATCGCTCTTAGAAATAAATTGTTTGGGTATGGGGAAAAATTGCTATTAACTATAATACATTAATCATTATATTCGCTCTAATATTGGACAAGATAACAATATTGAAAAATAGAAGAAATATTTAATTACAAGTCAAATCAAGGTTGACATTTTGTCCTCATCACATGACTTCAGAGCTTAATTGGTTGGTGAAGAATCTCACATCAACGGCTGGATCCCCATCGAGTTCGACCCAACTAGAATTTGTTGTCATATCACATCTAAGGAGACGTTTGTATTCGTAGTTCATCTCAACTCATCTCACTACTATTCATTACTATTCAGCAACTTTAACTCACAAATCTCACTACAATTCAGAACTCATCTCATTACTATTTACAATCCATCTCAATTCATCTCAAGTCATCTTCGAATCCAAACGTCTCCTAAGTCGACACCATGACGTGATCCTTGACTGTAGAGCCTGGTTAACAAAGAACCCCACATCAACATCAGGATCCTCGTTGAGTTTGACCACACAGGAACGAATTATCTTCTCGAGTAAGGATTGAATATAACCTATGTGTTGGGACAATTACTTTCTGGCATCCTTCAATGTTATAGGGATACGTATTTCATATTGTTTTTATATGTGAAAATAGAGCTATTTTCATACTTAACTCAAAAATTTGTAATAAAAGACCAATAAACTTCATTATCTAAAAAAAAGAAGAACTCAATTATCATTGTTGATGGCATCACTACAATATATGACCTCTACCTCCTTCGTCATCACAAGGAATGCCAATACAATTTTTAGTACAAACACATCATTTTCATATCGGTTCAATACTTTCTTGCATTCTTTAGGGTTATAGGGATACCTATTACATACTATTTATACTAGTAAAGCCTACATACTGCATCTACTAGAGAGAATAATTTTGGTAATCTACACCAGTGAACATTACAAGAAATTTGACTTTTAGGGATGAAATTTTTTAGGGACGAATTTCGTCCCTAAAAGTCATTTTTGGAGAGTCTCCAAAAAAGCCTGAGCTACGAAATTCGTTCGAACGGAAAACTATCCATTCGAACAAGATATTTTGTGACGAACAAAATCGTCTCAAAAAAGGAAAACCTTTCGAACTGAACAAAATAGGTTCGAACATGGAATTAATGTCCGTTCGAATAATATATAATTTGTTCGAATAATAATATTGGCTGGGAAATTAATTTATTTTTCTCGGGGAAAGTTAATAACTGTTCGAACCTAAATTTATTTGTTCGAACGGAAATTTTTTCAATTAATTTTTTTATTAGTATGGATTTGTGCATATATTTTTTCCATTAAAGTAATAAATATTTTTCCCATTAATTTTTTATCATTTTCAAAATATAAGAATGTGTATATATTATATATTATGATTTGCAGTGAGTTAAAATATTTATAAATTTATAAATTAATTTTATATAATTAACTTCAAAACTATATAGTGATTTCTTTTATGTTAAATTTATATAAATATAACTTTAAAGATAGAATCATTTTTTATATTATCATGAACGGCAAGTAAAATGAAAAAATTAAGCAAAGTAGTAAACAAGAAAAATTAAAACTATACATTACTTACATCTCAAATATATAATGCTCAATACAACATAAAAAAGAAAAATAATAACTAAAATGATCATTGGGTCCTTAGTAGATCAACATCCACTTGCAACATTTTAATAGATATTTCCAGATCCCTAAACTTCTCTATGATGGGCTCAAAGAACTCCACAAACAGAGCTCGTATCTGATCCAAAGTAGCTCCAGGAGGCTGTCTCTCAATAACAGCAGCACTACTAGAAGCT
This sequence comes from Juglans regia, assembly GCF_001411555.2. NCBI lineage: Eukaryota > Viridiplantae > Streptophyta > Magnoliopsida > Fagales > Juglandaceae > Juglans > Juglans regia. Next base: position 117,552 of record NW_023361643.1, read on the forward strand.
GAATTTGTGGGAGGATCACTAGGTTGTCTGGTGCAGTCTTCCACAAGTGTCCCTTGCTCTTGCTGAATGTGAACTTGTTAAGGGGTACCATCTGTGGCGACCTTCGCTCAGTGGCCGACACTGTAACCCCCAATCGGAGTAGGAAGTTAGATATCAACAGTGCAAATAGTAGACTACATCTACTGGAAAATCATGACTCCGATCGAATGCAGAGGAATAAATACAATGCCAGATCAATGGGATCCTTCCGTGCTATTTGCAGCAAAAATTTGGCTAGATAGATCCCGAAATCAATCTTGTGTTTTTTCGGATCGATGTTATAGCCAACAATCAAATTAAGCATTATAAAAAATGCTATACAATCGGCCTATCGGATCACCTTGCTCCCATCATATGGAGGAGCCGATGGGTCTTGAACTAGCTGACGCACCTGATCATCTGTGAGACCATCATTAGGTAGATCCTTATCCTCACTACCATCCAAACTAGCATCCGAATCTACATTTGGGGCTAGAGTGGAGGATGAGGTCAGTGTGTCGGAATCAGATGGTGCAGCCGCTGGTCCCCGTGTAGCCGCTACAGGATATGCGTCGGCCACTCACGAGATGTCAAGGAACTCAGCAATAAGGCGAGGAGAGAAATTAATACCCACTCCCCAGACTGATAGGGTGTAGAACAGAGCATCAGCGCTAAGTTCTCCCATGGCATGGTAGAACTCACCGACCATCTCTGTATATGCAGCCCCTAGTTGCTCACAAATCAATATCCATCTCCGCTTGGTGAAGATGGACTGTATGCTCTATCCCTCCCATGAAAGATCGAAGAAGTCAGACAAAATAACTGGACGCTCGATAAGTATGGGCCTCATCTCCTGAGCATGAGTTGCTCCACTACTTTGGCTAGGCTGATTTCTAGCACGTTTTGTTATGCTGGATGCCATTGATATACTGTTTAACCGTAAGGAAAGTAAGAATATAATTAACCAAAATATTTAAATTATATTATTGAAGAATTATAGTATATTGAAATGAATTGAAATAATTCGTTCAAACGTAACATATTCTGTTCGAACCAGTCAAATCTATTCGAATGGACTGTTCTGTTTATTTGAACTGAAAAAATTTGTTAATTCGAACGAATTTATGTTAATCGAACAGAATAATGATGTTTGGCAACTAAGCATTCAAACGGACTATAGTTAGCTCGAACGGGAAGAAGCCAAACAGCCATAGCTGAGTCGACTCAGCCCCGAATTGAAAAACTTCCTATCTAGATGTTATCCATTGTTTTAATCGGTAGAAATGATTAAGGAGTAAAGCCCAATCATTTCTACCGATTATTTTGATGTTATTTCTACGGAATACACCAAAATGGGTGGTTTCAGATTCGAAATCCATACCCCCCAAACATAAACCATTTGTGCAAAAAACTAAACAATAGAGGTAGAGAGTCGACCCATACCTCTTAGAAGTTTTGATAATTATACAAGTTAATATAGTTAATATATATATAGTAGCTATTAGTTATATAGGTACTACAATATAAGTTATATATATAGTTACTATATAGCTATATCTATTATAAGTTATGATAACTATACAAGTTAATATAACTAATATAAATATAGATATAGTAATTATTAGTTATATAGCTACTATAGTATAAGTATTATATATAGTTACTATATAGTTATAGCTATTAGTTTTATAGGTACTACAGTATAAGTATTATAAGTTATGATAACTATACACACTACATGGGACAACATTTTTACCAGCGATACATTTTCGCTGGTAAAACCCATGATTATGCCGCCTTACCCCTATACCACCGATTTTAATATCACTGGAATTTCGCCGATATTAAAGCCCCACATTAGATCTACTCCAACGGAAACCAAAATTTGCCGTTATTGCATTTTTTTCCCATCGAATTTCTTTCGCCGCATATAGCTCATATAATCGCCGCAATTTGAAGAGACGACGCTGCCATTAATCGTTGGGAAAAAATCATTCCAGCGATCTCTTTCTGTCGCCAAAAATTGAAATATCGCCGGTAATTTCCTTTAGCTGCGATTTTAATAAATCGCCGCTAGAGAATTAACGGTTTTGAAATGCCAGTTCCAGCGATAAAAGTTCGCTGTGAATTACCCTTTCCCTTTGAGATCATTTTGCTGCGATTTCTAACTCGCTGGTATTGATCTTTCTGCAGCGATATTAACATCGCTGGGATTGAGTTGTTCGTTTGGAAACCCTTTCGCCGCGCTTCTAAAACCGCTGCGAAAATTAAAATTACGGCGATTCTAATATTGCCGGTAAATTAGAATTTCGTTAGAAACTTTGTTTGCGGTGATCCAATAATCGCTGGCAAATGATTTGTTCCTTAAGTGGACTCAGTTCTAGCGATCATAAAGACGCCGTAAGAGATCGTTTCCTTTTGTAAATTGACTAGCGGCGATAAATAAATCGCTGGTATTGAAATCTTAGCAGCGATTTGAAGATCGTTGGTAGTGGCCCCTTACGTCTGCTTAACGAAATTACAGGTGAAAAAATTCGCCGCTATTGACCTTAAAATCGCCGGGAAAACTCAATTCAGTTAAAACCATTTGAGCTCATTTTCTTACTAGGCCTGGTTTTTGGTTGTTCCTAAATGCAATATTCAACCGACTTCTGCTGTATTCATTCAAGTATTCAACCAACAACTCATGCAAGTAATAAATACTCATCCAAAATCATATGTATTTATACACTAGGGTGGTGTATTATATTCTCATATCAAGTACAAATTGGGCTACATCTAGTATAATAAATAACCATGACGGTCATAACAAATTGTTGCACTAGACTATCCACCCCAATTTCCACTACCAAGTTCCACAACTCTATTTAAGTGGGACCGTTCATCGGCATTAGCACCCAACAACCAAGCATATCGTCTTCATACAGAGATTACGCATTATATGGCTCTTACCTACCTTGGCATGTTTGCTGTCTGCATTTTAGCCCTCAAAATCAAGTCAAGCAAAAGCCCCATAACTAAATTGATGGAAACTTGATGTGTAAGAAGAGGCTTATGAAGGTTTATGTTAGTAGGATGGGATGAGCTGATGGGAGGCACTTGTTGAAGGCAAAAGGGGCATACTTAGTATGGTCCTGGAATAAGAGCAGTAAAAAAAATTGTATGATGAATAGCTTTAGAAAGCAATCTCGGAAAAACAGTGCTTGTATATATTTATTTATTTTTTCCACCCTGGCAGGAAAAGAGAGAAGGACAGAGTTGGGTTGGTGGGCACGCATGGCCAATAATAAATGACTAAATATCCCGAGCAACTATGCAAATGTACCAAAGAAGTTTAAGTGTTCAGAAATTTTAATGAAGCACCAATGAAGAACCCAAGTTCACAATATTTTAACTCCATTAAGGTACTTCTTGGATGCATTTTATGGTTGCAACTTAAATAAAGAACCCAAAATCTATAGTAACTACACTAAGAACTGCACCAACACTAATCCCAGACTTGTTGAAAGGGAAAAAACAGAGTTGAGCAAGATCATTGAACTTAACAATATATATAGTAAAGTAAAAAAAAAAGAGACTTTTGGCAGGGAGCATTCACCAAAAGTTTTAAGGTAGGAATTATTAAAGTTGAAACAAAAGTTGTCAACCAATTTTCAAAGGAATTTGCTGTCCTTAAGTAATCACTATATATAGTGTGATTCCAATGAGTATGAAGCTCATGGGCTTGATTATTTAGTCATAAGAAACCTGGAAATTTGATATCAGAAGCAAGCACACCATAAGAAACCTAATCTATCACATGCATAATGTCTGATACAAGGAAATATAACCAAAAGACAAAAAATTTTATATAGACATGCCAAAACTTTTGTTTTCCAATTATCAACAAAAAGAAAAATTTCCTTCCATCAAGAAAGATAACCCAATCCATCATCACTTCTTACTAAGTTCATGTCCTTAGTTAAGATTTTCTTTGCATCCATATCTTAATAGTTATTTGAAAGAGAAAAAGATAAAAAGATTGATTTCAGCCGCAAAAGAAAAATGGTAGCTTACATCCTATTAAGATTTTAATGGATACACGAGAAATATGATGAGTTCGACAGCTTACAATATATTCAAATTTTAGTGCATGCCACACGCACACACAAATTCCTAGCAACAACACTTAATCAGTTTGTGTTATATGGAGTACCAGTACTAAACAACACACCAATTCAGTATGTACCTTTAGGGTATAGAGCCATATTTATAATAAAATCCTGTCAATTATAAATACAAAGCACTTTCCTTACCTCCCATTCACTTAGGGTTAATCAACTACAAAGCACAACCTCCCTCTCATTTAACTTCTCTCCATACTTAGCACTAAGTGAAAACTTTAAAAATCCTCATTTCAAGAATTCGAAAGGAATTAATGAAAATGACTAATAGCATGCTTGCTGTCCAATAAAGGCCATTGAGTTTTCTACATGAAAGATATATGAAGATCGTGGATTAAGAATGTACAAATGATAGGAATTGACTTAGAAATGGAAGAGAACAAGGAAGTATAAAAAATCTGGCAATTTCACCATTAAAATGGCATTTGACAGCTTTTTAGTAACTTGTTGGAACCAAATTAAATGAAGAACTAAAGCTTACAAGATGGCTGGTTTTTGCCCCTTGTTTGCAATAGTTTTTCATAGAAACAAATAACTTTGGTTGAGCAAAAGATGCAAATGAGTAATGGGGATGAAATGGACTGGTTGAAGAAGCAAAACTGAGTGCATAGCAGAATTTTCTGCACTACCATGGACAGCCAGCAGCTTTAGTACATTCATGCTCAACGGAAACATCCCTCATTTAACCACAATCTCAACTACACAACCCAAGCATACTAGATTTGAAGAAAACCTGAGAATTCACATCATTTTTGTGTGAAAGCATAGCATAAACAGCAAGAGTAGCTCTCAGCACCAAGGCAGAAAATTCTAATCGAACCTACCCCCTTGAATAAAATCCTTGGTTGCTTACAATGCCTATTATCTTGAAGAAAAGTGTTAAAAATAATACATTCTCATGTTGCACTAGTTTAACACATAGTCATAAAGGGATAAAGATAGTCAAAACATGATTGAAACTCAATATTTAAAACATAAGATCTTCTCAATATTTAAAAAAGTAGAAATAAATAAGCACATATAGACCGGCCCGGTGTTTTCGACGTTAAAATCCATTAAATTGCTGCAAAAAATAAATATGGACCAGCCCGGTGTTTTTATGAAGATTGGATTTTAAAACGTGCGACGAATTATTAATCGCTGGCAATGATCTCATGTTGCGGCGATTTCTTTTGCAGCAGACATAAAATCGCTGGGAAAGGAACTGGCACACACCTCTAACCTCACCTTCAAGTCACTCTACTAGCAACCAAGTTAAATGAGTTTGTGTTATATGGAGTACCATTACATGACAACACACCAATTCAGTATGTACCTTTCATGTATAGAGCCATATTTATAATAAAATCCTGTCAAATACAATAAATACAAAGCACTTCCCTTACCTCCTCTTCACTTAGCGAAAATTAACTGCAAAGCACAACCTCAACCCATTTAACTTCTCTCCATACTTAGCACTAAGCCAAAACTATAAAACTCCTCATTTCAAGCATTCTAAAGGAATTCATGAAAATGACTAATAGCATGCTTGTTGTCCAATAAAGGCCATTGATCTTTCACACATGAAAGATATATGAATATCGTGGGTTAAGAATGTACAAATGATAGGAATTGACTTAGAAATGGAAGAGAGCAAGGAAGTATAAAAAATCTGGAAATTTCACTATTGAAATGGCATTTGACAACTTGTTAGTAACTTGTTGGAACCAAAATTAAATGAACTAATAAAGCTCACAAGATGGCTGGTTTTTGTCCCTTATTTTCAATCTTTGGATACAAACAAATAACTTTGTTTGAGCAAAAGATGCAAATAAAAAATGGGGATGAAATGGACTGGTTGAAGAAGCAAAACAGAATGCAGTGCCGAATTTTCTGCACTGCCATGGACAGCTAGCAGCTTTGGTACATTCATGCTCTTAAACATCCCTCATTTAACCACAATCTGAACTACATATCCCAAGCATACTAGATTTGAAGAAAACCTAAGAATTCACATCATTTTTGTTTGAAAGCATAGCAAAAACAGCAAGAGTAGCTCTCGACAAACCAGGAAATTCTAATTTCCCTACTAGTTTGAATAAATCCTCGGCTACTTACTTAGGGTATTATCTTGAAGAAAAGTGTTAAAAATAATACATTCTCATCTCCACTAGTTTAACACATAGTCATAAAGGGTTAAACATAGTCAAAAACATGATTCAAACCACTGTATTTAAAACAGAAGATCTTCTCAATAACCTGCATATATATATGATAAGCAACTAGTTTTAGGCCAGTTAATTGTCTTGTTGAAAAAAGTAGAAGTCAGATACCAACTACTGCAAGCTGTGTCTCTACACCTAATTCCAATTTAAAGGTTATTGAAGAATAGGTATTTATTACTTTATTGCACCTTAGTATATTGATATGAACTGTTTCAATATAGTTGGTGTGAAGCTGTTTCATGCATGGTAAAGGACCTTTTTCTTGTAGTGAAGCTGCTACTTAAAATGTAATCAATACAGTGGCTTTCAAGGAAGCTACTTAAAATGTGTCACATAATTTGGTGGGACAAAGCATGAAAAATTAACAATAAAGAGTAGCATTGCTTTTTATTCAATTTATATTATGAACAATCAAAATATTGTTATGTGCACCACCAGTTAAGTGTACCTCTCTCAATATTGCATCACATCTAGTACTACCTAAATGAAGAAGCCCGCAAGAAAAAAATGATTGATGAGAGAAAGACAGAGGCAACAAAAAAAGGAGAGAGAGAGAGAGAGAGACTTTATTCATGATGAAAATCCATCTTTGAGACTTTGTGACAGTTTTAAGGCACAAAAGAGTTACATTTCATTAAAATAAGCTTATAATCCTCCATTTTAGCCCATTAATTGTGGGTAGAAGCACATTTATCATCAAGGATCTAGGTCTTTTTTGCATTTCACGATCTCAATTAATAAGAGAAATATAGATAAATATTATGGGTATTAAAGATTGTATATTTATCCTAATCCTACTTAAAATGTTTATATGGGTAGTAATAATATAAGTTGAATGATCCTGTCACTTAAAATTGATCTCAAATTCAGCTTAAAATGAAAGTCAACATGATCAAGTTGGACAATTCATTTCCTAGCCAGCTTCTTGAAGTTAGTTATTTATTACATTATTGCACTACCAATATTCATATGAACTGTTTCAACCTATTTAACTAGGAACTTCTACTTCTTTACACCAATTATCAATTAAACAGCTTGCATTAAGTAATCATGTTGAGCACAAAGATCTAGTAGCTAGTTCTAAACCTAATTAATTAAGTCTTGAATATTTTAGCTAGTATAGTCTAATGGGTAGAATGCATGCATGCAAACAGAAAGAAGAATTGGAAGAAAAACAATGAAATTCAGCCAAATTTCTAAATCAATCTTCCCTAACTGCGGCCTTAACTAGAAGCAAAGGATATTCATAAGGTTCATCATGAATCAATGTCAATATTACTTTCTGCAAGAAAAGTTCCACACTTGTATGCTTTCTGAACTAGGGAATTGTTCACAAGGCATTATTTCTATTTCTGATAGTTATAGATGATCAATATATCATACAAAACTGAGAGGGATGGATCTAACTATTTGTATATATCAAAAACAAAAAATCTAATGGGTTTTCAAAAAAGGCATTTATTCTTTATGGATACCAAAGAAAGAGTTAACGTACAATAATTCATGATCTGCAAAACAATTCCAACAAAACACAATGAAATGCACATTCAAACAATGCAACATTATTCACAGAAATCTTCTAATTACATATTAGAAGCTACTTGTAAAGGGCCATAAACGCTGCAACAGAAAAGGCTCTGTTTTTGCAAGAATAGCACCCACGAATCGCTGCATTATAGTAATATCCACAGCTTAGACCACCACGTACGCATAAGGCAGATATACAAAAATTAAACCTCAAGGAAGAACATGGGAATCAGATTGACAGTGACAAAAAATTATTGTAGAAACAAACAAAAAACCTATGAAGCACTGCAAGAAATTTGGGAAGGTTACTCTGATAGAAAAATTAGACCCCAAAAATATACCTGAAAGGGAATTTATTCCCTACAAATTAGCCTCGATCGTTTGCAAAATTGATGCCCAAAAACTTAGTTCCCAGCCAAATATGGAGGCACTATTTCCCAATCTAATTCAAGGGGCAGGAAACGACTCGAAATATTGAAGCGATACCGTCGGGGAAGTCAGAAATCAGCATGTAAATTGGGGTACGAGGAACTTTAAGTTGCAGGTGAGCTGTCCATGGAGGAACATCAAAGTATAGGGGAGCTAGAGAAGGGTGCTGGGAAAATGGGACTCCGAAGGTGAATGGAGGAGTTTCGGCAGTGAGGCCTTCAAGTGGCTTTCCGTCCGTCGCAAACAGGAGTGACCGTCGGCATAAGCAGGAGGTGGAAGCGCCGTTTGGTGTTTGGCGAGTGGGTTTTCGTATTTCTTGGGTTTCGTCGAAGTGGAGAAGAACAGGCCGTGGGGCGAAAATGTTTGGGGGGAAATTTATGTATTTTCGTCTTTTTGCTGCCCCAGAATCAATCCCGGCGTAAATTTTTTTGTCGCAACAAGTTAAAACATTTTGCGGCGCACAAATTCGTTGCTAAAACATTCACAAGTGCCATAATTAACAAGTTAACTGAAGTCCTGGACTGTTTCGTATTAAAACATGCGGCGAGTTGAAAATTCCTATCAATAATGTCCATTGGCAGCGAATTTGTTTGTAGCGATTTATGAATCGCCGGTAAAGGTACTACAGTATAGTATTATAAGAATAGGTACTACAGTGTAAGTATTATAAATTATGATAACTATACAAGTTATCACAAGTATAGTAACAAGTTACTATAGTTACCATAGTTACTAGTTACTATTATAAGTTACTATAACTATACTTATTATATTTTATATTACAAGGTAGTAAGTTATATAATATATAGTGCAAAACCAAAAGACCAAAACTATATATCTATATATATATATATATATATTAATAAGTACTATATATTAATAGTTAGTATACAATATAAGTATTATATTAACTATTAGACTTGTAGTACATTATATATTATCAATTATAATATAAAATAGTTGCTATAATATAGAGTTATTATATACTATATATTATTAAAATATTTTGTGATTGGTTCGATGTGGCGCCCCCGACCCCCATATAAGGAAACACGGGAATCGAGACGCCGAGATGATGACAACACGGTCACGCATCCCAACGAAAGTGCCAAGTGTGTGTACAAGCGACAGTGTACAATAACAACGCAGCAGATTAGTCAACTAAGTACCAGAATTTAAATACAAATAAACATCAGTAAAAGGGTTTACAAAGTTATACAGTCATCCAAAATAAAGTTTAACACATGTCGCAAAATACAAATAAGCAAAATAAGATAACTAAGCCAGTGATCCCAGATCACTCCTCGGGCGGAGCCGTCTCCTCAGGCTCGCCCTCCTACTCCTCGTCTGCATCAAAATCTGCATTACCATAGAATGATACCGCAGGTAAGTATAACCCAAATAATCCTTAGGAATAAAATGCATTTAATGCAGCCAACATGCATGCATATGATGAAATATGCAGTTTCCTCAAAACATCATTTTTCCCGAAAATGATAATTTTTCAACACGCGCCAAAATCCCATTTAGCCCAAAAATAATCCGTAAAACATTTTCCCAGAAAATGATTTACACAAAATCCAACTCACTATTTTCCCAGAAAATAGCCAATTAATCCGTCATTACCCTATGCACTATGGCCTCCCATAGGGACCATCCGCACGTCCTGGCTTCGTAGCGATGCCCAGTTCCGCGCCCAGCGCGTTCATGGCCGAGCACCCACTACGCAATGAGCGATGCCCAGTTCCACGCCCAGCGCGTACATGGCCAGACATCCTCTAGTCCCCGCCAGCAGAAGGACCACGGAGTCGGCACGAATCTCTCGTCTGATCCCATTGTCGCTCGGCGACAATCCAGGGGACGTTACTCAGTATATTCCGCTCCCGAGTAACCAGAGGAGCTCCACCGAGATAATGCCCCATCTCGGCTTGGGGTCGTGATACGCACGCACCCAAAGTGGGTCACAGATACCCACTTTTCAACGGAGATAAACGAAGACCCAAAAATGGTAGGGTAGGGCCTAGGGAGGTCGGTGAAGCTAGTGGTGGTGAGGGTTGGCCGTGGGTGGCGGCGCAATGGGCGGTAGAAGACCAAAATACCCAAATCGGAAATGCAGATGGTGGAGCTTCACCGGTGGCGGATCGGAGGTAGGGTTGGGTCCAATGGGTTGCCAAGAGGTCGAGGATGAAGTGGTGTGAAGATGGTGGCCGGAGGTGGCGCGACGGCGGCCATGGAGCGAAAGTGGCGCCATGGCTTTGAAGAGCTGGTGGTGGTTAACGGCGGCGCGGATGGAGGTGAGGTTGGTGGGGTGAGGTCGCCGGCCGGTGGGGAGCACGATGGGGTGGGTAGTGTCGACCACTGCCGGCGCACCGCGGCGGGCTGGGGGAGAGGAAGAACGGACGGAGAGAGAGGGAGGGGGCTGGGCTTCGTGCGCGGGAGAAGGAGAAATAAGGAGGAAGAAAAAGAAAAGAAAAGGAGGAAAAGAAAAATAGGGGGAAAAGAAATGAGGTCCAATCCTCATAACTTAGGTCACAAAAATGATCCAACGGAAACGATTTCAAAACCACAAGTTAAATAAAATAATTTAAACGTAATAGTAAAGTCAAATTGAAATAATTAAATCCCGCAGTAATTAATTAAATATGAAAAGCAATTTAAATGCATAACAATAAATAAATATTAAGAAAGCACATAAAAATAATTTTCACCAAATTAAAATCATAAAAATAAACTCACTAAAAATCTAACCAATTTTAAAATAAGAGAATAAATTTTCGAATAAATAAAAATAATCCTTCAGTAAAAATACACTAAAATACGGGGTGTTACATTCGAACCCAATAACGTCCCGTTCAAACGGTTTTATTTTGTGAAATGTGTTTGGAGGGAAACTTTGCGCCAAATACTCTGAATGTTTGTTTCTTCGAACGTGAAAATTCATCATTCGAACGAACTGGTCAAACAGTGTTACAAAAATACCCTTTGAGCTTGTCTGCATTGCCAATGAATATTCTAATTTGTTAGTTCGAACAACAAAATTATACGTTCAAACGTGAAATAAATCGCGGCAGATTTGGCGCCTATTCGAAATTTTCTTGTTCGAACGGGACTTCACAAATTCAAATACCTCAACCTCCAGTTCATTTTCATAGTTAATGAAAATTTATTTGGAGGTAGGCGATTTTGTGTGTATGAGAGAGTGTTGTGGAGAGAGAGAGGAACAAACTTAGTGAGAGAAGGGATTTTGAGAGAGAGTGGTGAGGTTTATAAAAAGGTATTTTTTTTTTTGTTCTTTGTTTTTTTATATTTCGAGTTTTATTAATGTTAGTTTATTGCACATTATTTAAGTTTTCTCATAATGTGTTTTATGCTTATGTAGGTATTGTGGATTGATACTTTTGTTTGGATTGCTTAAATTTGAGATAATATTTATAATTTTTAGATTTTTAATAATTCATAGTTTTTAATTAATTATGTTAAGATTTTTGGTATATTTATGCTTGTGCAATCTCATTTAAAATGGGCACTCTGCCAATATACATCTTATGAGATTGTGATTGTAAAAATTGTGTTTTGTGGCAAATGATTTGTCTCTATTTCGTATCTTGAATCTGGGTTAGTCCCGTTCGAACGCTATAATTTTAGTTAGAACAGAACCCTGTACGATAAGAATATTTTTCGAACAACATCCTAATAATTGCTTAAATTCTAATATAATATAATTATATAACATAGTAATTGCTTAAAAAATAATATAATATAATCATAAAATTCTACTTATAATTTATTTAATTAAAATAGAAACTTAATATATAGATATAACATAGGAATTGTTAATTGTTAAATTAACGTTTAATACTTATAAAAAATTTAATTATAAATAAAAATAATTAAATATAATTACAAAATATTATGCACTAAAATTAAATTAGAAACTTAAAATATGTATATAACATAGCAATTGTTAATAGTTAAATTAATGTTTAATACTTATAAATAATTTAATTATAAAATAAAAATAATTAAATAAAATTACAAAATATTATGCAGTAAAATTAAATTAGAAACTTAAATTATTGATATAACATAGTTACTAATTGTTAATAGTTAAATTAATGTGATTTGGAATGTGATTTTATTGTATAATTGTATTAGGAGTTGTATAGTTCTGGATTTTAGGGTAATTTTTATATGTACATAAACCTTGGACCCGTTCGAGAGCTGTGGCCAAATATTCTCTTAAAGAATGTTTAGGTACAACTCTTGAAAATCCAAAGTGGACAGTTTGAGATTTTATCATCTATACGGTAGATATATTCAGTTTAAACTCTTGTGTTAGTCAATTAAAATTTTGGTTCAGCAATTCCTTACATTTTTCAAGTATGTGGTCTGTAAGTTTTTCAGCCCATTAATAGGTTGACGACTTATCGTGACTAGCATACTTGGAGAATTGTATGGAAATGCTACCGAAATTCGTACTAACATTAGAGTTTAGGACTGAGTATAAATGCGATATAGATGATAGTCTCTCGAATGAGATATGATCAACTACCTTATAAAAGTTGGATTTTTTTGATTGTGTTTATCTCATGAATTAGGTGTTTCTTGACAGACATCCGATAAGTAACGGAAAAACAATGGATAAATGTTGGATGCTACTAGGAGATAGACTTAGGCAAGATTATAAGGAGTATGCACAAGGGGTGAAGTTTTTTATAGAGTTTGCTCGCATAAGTGTTGACAATCGAGGATTTATAAGATGTCCGTGCAACAAGTGCAAAAATCTTAGTACTTATAATTTGGTGGTAGTAAAGGATCATTTATTTGTAAATGAAATTTATCCTAAATACTCACCTTGGGTCTTACATGGCGAACCATTTTCCAAAGGAGTTAGATTTAGCAGTCAGACCAATCAAATTGAGGAAGGTAACGACATCGACATAGATGACATTAATGTGGATGATCCTGATGACAATGATGATAATGGAGAGGATATGATTGAGATGTTAGTCGATCTCGGGGCAAGAATATCTCGGATGAGGGATGGAGAAGGAACATCTGCACAATCATTTGAGGGAAATGATAATTTTGCAAGACTGTGGGAGGATGCACAAAGAGAGTTGTACAAGGGGTGCACTCGTCAAGGCAAGTTGTCTTTCATGGTGAGGTTGCTTCATATTAAATCTATTTGTTGTATATCTGCCAAGGCCATCGACATGTTGCAATAATTATTTAAAGAGGCTCTTCCTCAGGATAATGTAGTACCCTGTAATTTTTATGAAGCAAAGCAATTGAAGTGAGGGCTAAGATTTGATTATAATATTATACACGCTTGTAAAAATGATTGTGTTCTCTACTGGCAGCAATATGCAGAATTTGACTCATGCCCAGTGTGTCATGAGTCAAGATAGACATCCGATAAACGTAATGTACCCCTAAAAGTGTTAAGACATTTTCTGTTGATTCCTCGACTTCAAAGATTTTTTACATCCCGATTGATTGCCAAAGATGTCTTGGCATCAAACAGAAAGTGTCAAAAATGAAAATTTTCTCTCGCATCCTACAGATTCCTTACAATGGAAGAAATTTGATGTTGAGTATCCATGGTTTGCTGAAGAACCTCGCAATGTACATCTTGATTTAGCAACGGATAGTTTTAATCCATTTGGCAACATAAACACTTCTCATAGTACTTGGCCTTTCATATTAATGCCCTATAACTTGCCACCTTGAAAGTGTATGAATGATCCATATTTTATGATGTCTCTACCAATACTAGGGCCAAGGTCACCAGAGAATGAGTTAGATGTATATCTGCAACCGTTGATTGCAGAGTTGAAAGAGTTGTGGGATCAGGGTGTCTGTATATACGATGCGGCCTCGTCGGGGGAGTTCAAGATGAATGCTGCAGTGATGTGAACAATAAATGATTTTCCAGCATATGGAAATCTGTCTAGGTGGAGCGCAAAAGGTAAAATGGCTTGTCCTGTTTTCCAAAACCATCAATATCCTCTTAATCGAATTCGCATCGAAGAAGAATTTAATCGAACAAGTATTATGATAATTACGGAACTCAATAAATACTAATATTAAAATATCTAAAATACCAACAACATATTATAAATTAATATAATATTTTGACAACTTTAAAAAAAAAAAAGGGAAAGAAATCTTATAAAATGTGTCATGAGAAACTCTTCTCTTAAAAATAGGTTTACTTCCTTTAGTTAACAATATTATTAAAATATTATCTACACAGATACAATATTTTATGTGACTAAACAACAACACCCATTTTAACATAAACCCATTTAGACTGCTCATCCAAAAATATATCTGGGACATACGATAAGGGTAAATTGGTAATTACACTCAACTATTAGGTTAATAATTTAAATATATAACTTATAAGAAGAAAGTTAGAGGAACAAAACACACGGACTTGCGGTGGCAGGGACTTACTACAGGGAGACCGAGGCAAGCGTGGAGGAGTATGGTAGGACGGGGGTGGTTGGAAGAGTTACGGTGGCGTGACTGGAGTGCAACAGAGGGCTTACGAGGACGAGGCTACCTACACTAGGCGGCGAGAGCAAGAGAGACACACAGTGAGAGAATGAGGGAGATACTGAGAGAAAAGAACCACCAACCAGAAATGGCGTGACCTTATCGGGGGACTTGAGGAGGCGTTCGGCGGACAGGGGTGATTCGAAGTCCTCGTCGGCAGTTTTTGTGGGCTCACAGCATGGTGGAGCTCACGGTGGAGGGAGATTGCAGTGGCTTGAGCATTGCTTTGTTTTGGACAGCTAAAACTGGGGATTTTCGAGGCTTGCAACAGAGGCTAAGGGGCGTTGGGCGACAGCTTCAAATGGCTGAGCACAGTGGTGAGGTCTGGCCAAAGATTCATTGTGGAGAGTGGATGACAGAACAGCTTGGGTGGCTAAGGCGTGAAGAGAAAAATAGAGACAATAAATCTAGGGTTGAGAAAAGCTTAACATATATATAAGCTATAAATGGAAAATAGATAAAACCTAAAGAAGAGGAAGGGATGGACGTGCATGAAAGAGGAAAGATGGCGTGAACCCGTGCGATGTGAATTCTGGAAGCGTTTTCCACTGGCTTGGGCCTGGCAGCGGGCTCGGTTTCACATGGTTGAGTCATGGTAGGAAATTATGTTTTATGGGACATCGTCGTTATTTACCACATGATCATAGATGGCGTTCAAATAGAGCGATGCTTGATGGAAGGTTTGAGCATAGGGCATCACCGCCAGAGTTGTCTGGGAATGATGAAAGAAAGAAATTTTTTGATTGGTTTATGAAAATCAAATTACCCGATGGCTATGCTTGAAACATGACAAGATGTGTTCGAACACATGATTGGAAGATAACTGGTTTTAAAAGTCACGATTGTCATGTATTTCTGCAGCGTCTGTTGCTGGTTGGTGTGCATGGAAAGCTTACTCGAGATGTTCGTACAGCTCTCATAGAATTAGGGGGATTTTTCAAAGATATTTTTAGTAGAACGTTGAAAGTTAATGCATTGTTAAAAATGGAAGCTGACATTGCAGTAATATTGTGCAAATTGGAGAGTTTGTACCTGCCTTCATTCTTTGATGTAATGGATCATTTGGCTGTGCACCTACCTCGTGAGACTTTAGTCGTTGGCCCGGTTCAGTATAGATGGATGTATCCTATTGAACAATTTTTGGGAAAACTTAAGTGATCTGTGGGGAATAAAGCTCGTCCAAAAGGTTCAATTGCAGAGTCATATATTGATAATGAGTGGCATACCTTTTGTTCAATGTATTTTCGTGGGGCTGATACTAGATTTACAATGCCAAATTGAAATTATGAAGGTGGGCGAGAGATGGGAGTCTCATCGACATTTACTGTATTTTCCTAGACCATGCGTCCCATAAGCGCACAAGAGGGCTACGATCTACGTGGGCGAGAGCTCGATGGTATGTCTTGAGTAACTGCACAGAGATTGATTACTTCTTGAGGTTAGTGATGATCTTCTAAATCAATATTATCTTTAAGTTTATGTATAATAATATAGTATAATTTCATACAAATTAAACATTCATGTGAACGTACACAGCAAACATATACAACTACTTCGCTCGAATGGTGTAACTGATGTATAAATGACGCACGAAGAGGAATTTGCCTCGTAGTTTGAACATACGGTATCACTATTAAGCCTCATTTTATAATACGAATTTCATACCACTAAATTCTACTTTTTTCTATATAATAATATTTATTGATATAGGTTGCATTGAAATACGGTGAAAATTTAGAAGAAATCTCACCAGAATTGTATGCTCTAGCATGTGGTCCATCCAAGCGGGCCATCAAGTACTCAGGATGTTTTGTGCGTAGATATAGATTTCACACAACTGATAGAGAACAATATAGGAAAACTCAAAATTTTAGGGTCGTAGTCGAATGAAGCCATGGGGATGATAACATTGGTTTCTACGGAATTGTGAAAGATATCATAGCGTTAAAGTACGTAGGGGGATATATGATTTAGTTGTTTAAATGTAATTGGTGGGATGTTTCGAATCCTAGGTTGGGAGTGCATAACGATGATTATTTTGTGAGTGTCAATACATCTCGCAATGGTATGAGGACGATCATTTCGTTCTCGCTTGCCAAGAGAATCATGTTCTTTTAGTTAGATGATCCAAAGTACGGAAATCTATGGCGGGTAGTGGAGAAGTTTGCACCAAGAAATGTATATGATTACATTCTAAAGGCAGACAAACCACATGAAGAATTTGATAGTCCAGCAAATGAAGAAGCATATCAAGAAAATGAAGTAGGCATCAATCTATTTGTTGATCTAAGCCAATATGATATGGTCCCATTATGTAGAGAAGATGTTCAACCCGAAGTAATTGAGGGTGAAATATCGGAAGAAGATGAATCAACTGAAGTGTCTAGAGAGGATGAGGGTGACTGGTCCAGCGAAACGGATAGTGAATGAATTTGAAACATGAATTTTTGTAAGTAATATTAACATATAAAAGTTTTGATAACGTTTGGTTGAATAATAATTTGTTACAATTTCAAATAGATATGTCTCCCAAACGCAAAGCAACACGTGTGCCATCCCCATCCATTACTGACTCCCTGTGTGGTTCACCTGTCATGAATAGTGAGCCAACATTACCAGGCCCAGAACAAGGTATTTTATCAAATTAACATATCATATTTTATTCTCAATTTAAATAATATATCTATAAAATAAATTAATTTAATTAAAAATTTATGCTTTAATTACTGAATATATAACTGTTGTAAGCAAGTGCCGATGTAGAGGCACTACGAGGGGTGTCTGCATAGAGAAAGTAAGGAAAGTTGGTAAAATCAAGGTTGATATTCCTGATGATCACACCTGTGGCTCTGGAGATTTGGCAGCGTGGCTTGCTTTTTATGTTGGTACACTTACTCGCACATATGCATCGATTGCTACATCCTCTTGGTCTAAAGTTCCCCAAGATGTGAAAGATCACATAAAAAATTGTTATTTGGTAATAAGCTACATCTCATGCAACTAAGTATATAACATGTTACTTTCAAGTTACTTTGTATTTATACTAATTGTTTATAATTTTTGAAATGATGAGTTTTAGCTTAATTTTGGCCGAAGAGACGGTTGAGAAACTGATGTCAAATGTATTTCAAAGGTACAAAGGTCGATGCCATGCACATTATAAAAAGTTCAGTACTACAATATAGGTGCGCCAAAATCCATTCAAAGCAAGTCCACCAAACGAATGAGAGAAAGTTTGTGATATGTTTGAAGATCTTGTTTATCAGGTAATATCGCTGCTATCTTTTTTTAATAGTATATCACAAATGTATTAAAAATATAGACTAATATTTTCTTTTTAGCAACGGAGTACTGTGAACAAACCAAATAGATCAAAAGAGGTTAAAAGAGAGGATGTTGTTGAATAACTAAAAAATGTTTGAACAATTCCAGTCAATGATGTCCCAAAACTCTATGTCACCACCGTAGTCTTCAAATTTATCTTTTCTTTCATTGCATTTATATTATGATGTTCCAAAACATTTGAACAATTGATGTTTGAATTACAAATTGTGTAATATTAGTATGATGTTTTTAATTAAATTATGATCTATATGATTAATACAGTTCGAACGGTAAATTACCATTTGTAATTACATTCGAGCCAAAACAGACCCATTCAAACAAAAACTAACTCATTCGAACTACAAAAGAGAAATACAGACATTCGAACAATATATTATTTGTTCGAACAACAGTTATGTGCAAAGCCCTATTCGAAGTGATATAGTTTCCGAAAATAAGATTTCTATTCGAACAGATATAATTTTTGTTTGAACACAAGTCGTTTGAAAAATTTATTAGTTTGAACATGATTAAATATGGACATTAGTTCGAATGAATATTTCATATTCTTCGAACAATATATTGAGACGAAATCGGTTCGTCTAAAAAAAAATTATCCGTTTGAACAGTTTTGACTGGATTCATCCAATTTCGTCTCTAAAAATGATTTTTTGAGACGAATTTTGATTTTCTTCTCCAAAAATTTTTTGAGACGGTCTTTCCGAGATAAATTTGAAATGAAATTTTTTCGTCTTCAAATTAATTTCAAGTTTATTTAACTTTTTTATTCTAAAGAAAGTGTGAAACTTTATACACCCAAACGTTATACATTTATTTTCTTTAAACGCTTGATTTCTATCTGTCAGATTTTCATACTTAATGAATACAACAAATTATTGGTGGGTAGTTGTGAAAATGAATATGACTAATAATCGATGAAAATTTTAAGTGTCAGATTGTAGTATACACGTGGTGTCAATGTCCAACGTCCATTATAAATGGCGATGACATCATTACAATGACTTCCTATACTAAATGCAGTTTTAAATGATGCTAAATACAAAGTAAAAAAATATGTTGATGTTAGTGTGTCCACAAGAACCATACTATCTATGGGTCAAATCAAAGTTGAGCAAAGACTTTTGTGTGGAGTGAAATTATTTAAATAAAGTTATTTTATTAAAGTTTTTGAAATAATAGAGAAAAAGTTGAGTAAAAATTTTATAAAATTAAAAAATGATTTGAATATAATTTTTGAATATAATTTTATTTTAGAATTTGTAGAAATTGTATTGATTTTTATAAATTTCTTTTCAAATTTAGAACTTCTCCAAGTTTATTGTTTGTTAACCAAATTATATATAGAAAAATAGTTGTGTTACAAAAACTACATTGCAAATCTCAAATACATCTCATATATTTAATTGAGGCGGGCCCGGAATGCATTAGTGATCGACCTTTAAGGAGAAGTTGTTTAAGGAGATATGGCAACAAGACGGGCAGAGCGCCAGCGAGAAGTTGTTTGTCTATATATAGCCCTTTAATTTTAAAGTCACACGGTGAATTAAAGATCTGCAATTCATTTCCAAAGTTTGGAAAGCTCTTTAATTTGTCCTTTATCGCAGTGCATGCGCATAGAGCTTGCAGGACGAGTACTTCTGTTGTATCAGGTTCAATAAGAAATCTCTTCCTCTCATTCTCAGGTTTATTTCATTAATTTCTTTTACTCTTTTATGCACATCGATCGATCCATGTTCTAGCTAGCTCTATCTATATCTCTCTATATATATAAAGAGCCTATGAAACGGAATTTTCTTATTTTAACAGAAATTTCTTGTTTTAACGGAATATGCTGGTTTTCATTAACTTTCCATCCATTTGTAATAATTACAGAACACAGGGATACAATTGTATTTTCCTTTACATTCTGTTTATGGCTACTTTTATAGTCTCCGTTGGTTTCTATTCCACTATTAATATCTTTAAATATGCTAATAAAGCAGATTTATTATAATAATAATCATGGATTCAATTTCCAATTTAAAAATATGTTATAATAGGAAAACAAATTTATGTAGATTTATCTTTTCGTATTCATTATAATAGGAAAGTATTATAATAATTTACAAATAGCCTATCTTTCAATAGCTTTTAAGATATATATTAGTAATAAAATAATAAGATATATGTACTTTATTTTTATTTTTGTAACACCCGGATCCAGGATTGGTATAGTTGGACTGTGGATTATTTATTTATTTATTTATTCGGAGATCTATGCCGTTTATTTATTTATTTATTTTTATTCTCCCCACATGTTTTATTTTTTTTTTCGTTTTCTTCTCTTTCCGTCTATATTATTTTTTTTTCGCACGGCATATTTTTTCCATCGCACAGCATGCATACACACACGCATTCGTTCACGGCATGCATGCACACACACGTCTCTCTCGTCTCTCTAGGGTTTCACCTCACATTTATATAGATGCTTATGTTTTTCCCAAGCAAGGAGATTTTACCCAACACTGCCGCCGCTAGAAACTCCTCCCCACGCAAACAGAAACCCGTAGCCCTCGACTCAGCACTCGTCAACCTTGCATCCGTAGCCAACCACTAGTGTGCATGACGAAAACCTAGAATAGCCGCTTCTTGTGATTTTTCTCTCCCTCTCCTCTCCGTTTCCCACAGTCATCTCTGCACCTTTCAGCCATTCCCGTTGCCGTCCAACACCCTCACGGAAGCCCAGACGTGTTCGTCACCACTGCTGCCCGGTTCGTCCTCCCCCAACCTCCATCTCCACGTAAAATCGACGCCTAGAACAACCCTCGAAAAACACTTTCGACAGTCACGGGAAACAGCAACTCATGCTTTTACCGAATTAAAATCCTCTGTTTCTCCTCTGAAAAACAAAGCATCACCACTAATACGGTTAGTCACCACCGTACGTCAGGAAAACTATAGGACCAGCCACAGAATCCGCCGGCTGTCACTTTTTCGTCAGCCTCGAGTCGTCTCAGTTCCGCCTTGTCCCTCGCGGTGAGTACCTCCCTCGGTTACTCCCTCCTTTCTCTCTACCCTCTCTCGCTCACTTTTCCCTCTCCTTCTCTAGTGCCCAGCGCTGCTCTACGGAAGCTTCGCCACGCTCCTGCTCTTCTGCCGCACCACCGTAGTCCCTCCAGTCAGCCCCGTCGCGCCTCACCCTCAACGCGTGCCTCGGTTTCCCTTGGGTAGCTTCTGCCGTGCATGTTATTCATTTTACGTAGGTTCTGTTTTGGTTACTTTTCAAGGAATTAATTGAAATTACCGTAATGCCCTTTACTACATGTTTTATTAATGGGCTTTTATATTTTATTATGCATTAGTATACTGTTATTTAATTATGATTACAGAAAATTATTTTAACATGTTATTAAGTAAAGTTTTTTTTTTAAAAGTAAATAATATTGGAGTAATGTTGTTTTTACATTTTAGATATGTTTTAGTCTATTTAATAATAGTTATGGTTTACTTTAAAATATTTTGGGATAATTATATTATCTAGTATTGAACTTTATAAGTTGTTTTCATTAATAAATAAGTTAGATTTTTTAAATGTTTTTAGTCAAAGTTATCAATTGGACAGTAGTGATTTTAGAAAAAGATGATAAATTTTAAGGTTATGAAATTTTAGGTTTTGGGGAATTAAGTAGGTTATTTTAGAAGTTTAGGATTAAATATCGAAATAAGCGGTTGATTGGAAATTTACGGGAATTACTTGATTATTTGATAGGTGACGATTGTTAATTGTTCGACACTTTGAGGAAAATTCTGAAAAGCTAAGAAGTCCAAGTAAGCGGGGTTCCTATGCTAGACTTTGCATTAAATAAAATGAACTGAGGTCCTTTTTGGAAAATCTGCATGTTTTGTTATGAAAAAAAATTTGAACTACCTCCGTTATTTGTTCTGCATTACCCATGAGATTCTGTTTAAGAATAAAGTATTTTCTGTCATGACTGGTGCAGACATGAGCTTATTTTTGACATTCTGTTTCTAAACTTTGAAAATGAGAGCGAATATGAAATTTGTGCATAAATTATGTTGTGATATGATTTTTTTCTGTTCCGAAAATTTTTGTTCAGTACTCTATTTGGATAAGACGTGATTTCTGAAAACCTTTGGCATGACTCTCTGATTCTGAATTTGATTCTGTTTCCGTTCTATTCAGTTACAGCCCTGCCACGGGTGATAATAGTGGCATATGGCCCAACCACGGGTTACAATAGTGGATACGGCCCAACCACGGGTTACAATAATGGATACGGCCCAACCACGGGTTATAATAGAGGATACGGCCCAACCACGGGTTATAATAGTGGATACGGCCCAACCACGGGTAATAATAGTGGATACACGGGTTATAGTAGTGGTCTCTGTTTGGAGTGCACACCTTGGTGACAGAGTGTTTCATGTTCTGCTTGGCTATCCATTGATGCACAACCCTACCACGGGGATTATACATGGCCTCTATTCTGTTATGATGTTCTGATGATGATGATGATCTTTTATGCTATGCCAAAGAATATTTTGAAAGAAATTATTTCTAAATCTTCGCTCTGATATTTTGATAACATGTTTTGCTTCCGCACTCTGAAAATGAAAATGTTTTGTTCTGCATTCAGATTTCTGTAAATGCTCATGTTTATACACTGGTATATGTTCTCTGCTTACTGAGTTGTTGATAACTCGCCCCTTATCTCCATATATTTTTCAGATAATTTTGATGATTCAGGTGGAGAACAAGAGTAGAAAGTTTAGCAATGTGTGATGATCGTAGTGGAATAAGTGCCTGAGGGTACAAATGCTTATTTGAGGGTCGTAGTTAGTAAACTGATTTATTTTTCGGGTATTTGATTTGATGAGTTGAGGATGTTTTCGAGTTTTTGGAGAATTTCTAATTTATGTTATTGGGGATTTCTTTATTGTCGCCATAGAGTAACTTAGATTTTTGGTTTGATTAAGTGGATTAATATTTTATGGAATTTCTGGATTTTATAGTTGTGTTATTTAAGTAAATTTTAAGTATTAAGAGCCAACTCTCCGGACCTTCGGGATCGGGGCGTTACAATTTTAATAAAATATATTAGTGCTTTGAACTGCGCATACGTGCCTTAGGCACGTAACATCTTACTAGTATATATATATATATATATATAGATATATATATAGATATATATATATATATATAGTGAGGATCTTGTGTTTGTCAGCAGGAAGTTTCAGAATAGCAACTTCATATATAGATGGCAGGACAATCAGCAAGTTTTAAAAAAAATGAGGAACATGGGGTTAAAAAACTGTCCGAAGAATTCGCTGGTATGATAAAAAACTTAGATACACTCCCAGCATCAACATCTAAACATTGTTGCATCCACAAAGTTTCAAATCACATTCGCAAATCGAACGAAGAAGCTTATACACCTCAAGTAATATCAATTGGGCCTTTCCATCGTAATAACCCAAAATTGCAAACCATGGAAAGGTTTAAATTGAGTTATCTGAAGAGTTTCAAGGAACGAGCCGACACACAGTTGGAAGATATAGTAAGCACTATAAAAGGTGCGGAAGAAAGTGTTCGGGAAAGTTATTCAGAGACTATATCACTTGACAGTGATGATTTTGTGAAAATGATCCTGCTTGATGCCAGCTTCATTATCGAGTACTTCTGGAAAAACAAGACGCTGAATTGGACCGATGAAGACCGGGAAATATTAGAGCCGTGGTTGTGCAATAGGATGCAGATGGACTTCATATTACTTGAAAATCAGCTTCCTTTCTTTATTATTGAGAAAATATATGACATTGCATTTCCATCTCTCTCAAAAAACAACTCCTTCATTGGGCTTACCTTTCGCCAGTTCGAATATTACAACGTTCAAATTTCCCAATATTCTCCGTTGACAAAAATATTGCACTTCACTGACTTGGTTAGAAACTTTTGCATGCCTCCTAGCTAAAGGCGACCGAAAGGAGAGTCTCAAAAGATGAAGGAAATGTACAGTGCGATCCAGCTGGATGAGGTAGGATTAAAGTTTAAGATGAGCAAACCAAGCTATAATCTCTCACCTCTTGAAATAAAATATGCAGACGGAGTGCTGGAAATCCCACGCTTTCAGTTAGACGATACCACGGAGATTTATGCTCGAAACCTTGTTGCCTTGGAGAAATGTCACTATCCTAAAGATGAGGCATATATTACTGATTACTATACCCTGTTAGGTTTCCTTATCAAAACAGGCAAAGATTTGGATGTACTTGTACGAGAGCAGATCATCGATAATTGGCTGGATGGTGTCGTGGCAACTTCATTGATCAACAAGCTGTCCGGCGAAAAATGTTTGTATATCAAAATGAACTCTTATTATCGCAAGATGGCTGAAGAGTTGAACGAATTCTATAATAATCCCCGAAGCTCATCCCCTTGATACGTGTTTTATTACGCAAGTGTTTGACCGATACTGCTAGCGTATCTGGTTCTGTTGCGTTAATACTCACTGCGGGTGAATCTACATGCTCTGTTTTTGTTTTTTCTTTTAAGTTTTTTAAAGCTTGTATAATTCTAATTAAGCTTGTTTATTTAAAGCTGGCCCCTTGGTGACACATGCCAGTAATACCCCTCATGGGATAGGGGCTTGCCTTGTATAAAGATTAGTCGGTGCGTATTTGGTAATAAAATATGAATATTTATTTATTCTCTCTGTTTTTTGAAAAATAAGCACTGATTTTTAATTGTAGGAATACTAAAACGATCAAGTTAAATGAATAATTGTTGAGAATATATGATCTTTTCTATTTCATTGGAAATCACTATAATATCAATCAGCGAGGGCATTTTTCCCCCAGCCCTTGTGGGGAAGACCCACTAAGAGAAAGGAAAGATGGAGGGAAAAAGGGGACAAAGAAATGGGATTTCAGACATGGAAAAAATAATATGTCTGGAGAGAAAAATGGATGATTTGACATAAAGCAAGGGAATATACATAAAGCAAAAGGAGCAGGAGATAAAAGAGATAGGCACACATGACTCTAGGGACTTTTGGCAAGACTTCACCTACTTCAACCTCACCACAAAAAGACTCTAGCGAGAGAAGAAAATCTGATAAGGAAACTCAAATCTTTATTATACAATAAGGATGAGAGACTAGTAGACGTATAGGCCTAGTGCCGAATTACATAAGTTTGTATATCCTTATTACTTCTTCTCCATTTAAATATTGTACACATCCCTGGATGTACACAAAAACACCGCACAGCCACACTGGATCATTGCTGGGGGCTTCATACCACAATGATCGAGACCCAACCTCTACCTTAGCATGCCCCGAGAACGGACCTTTCTTCCCTTTTGGGCTGCACCGTTTTTGAGCTTTAACAATGGCGTCGTCTATGGGATTTGTATAGATCTTGTAGATCTTATGTGTACTTCGTACCCCCACAACAACCTGTTCCAGGCAACTCGGGAGTCAGGAATGACAATGTTGAAGAGCATGAAAGCTCACCGACAGGGAGGCGAAACTCTCGGAATTAGAGGGGGAGACGTCATAGAAGGGAGGCGAGATAATGCCCGAGAAGAGGCGCCTCTGAGTGGCGGGGTGAACGCCGTATGTCCAACAATGGGTGACTGGGCCTTACTGCAACCGCCTGAATGTGCTCCAATAGAAGGCAAAATCTGAGACGAGCAAACACTTAGAAAGGTGGAACCGAACGAGTTATTGGAGTTCATCCCCTTAAACTCGAACCGACAGGAGGCCACTACGAGGCTCAGCAGTGAGATGACACTTGAAATGCGAAGCGCCATACAACAACTCCTCACCAAACACCAAGACCTCTTCTCCTGGGGCCACGAAGACATACCCGAAATAGCCCTCGAGATCATACAACACTGTCTTAGCGTGGACCCAAAAGCCAAAGTGGGTAAGGTAGAAACGTCGAAGTTTCAATGCAGAAAAGAATGTCGCCATAGTAGAGAAAGTCGACTGCTTGCTATCTGCTGAATTCATCTGAGAAGCCCGCTATCTAGAATTTTTGTTGAACTAACGCTGCTATAGCATCTTCAATCTATTTCTACTACCTTTCTTGTTGTTGTTGTCGAAGATGGTTCACCAAATCTACAATCTGAGCATAGGATCGCGTACCTTCTGCCATGGCACACCGACAAGTTGATTCCAACTGTGATGGGCACTTCTTCTGCAAGGGAACTAAACTACTTCGAGGGAGTCAACCTCCAGAACTATGATCAAGAATTAGAGAGAGAGAGAGAGATAGGAATTTGACTGAACACCAGAGTTGGCCACATCTTCCAACTCGTGGTTGATTTATACTGATTATGAAAGATGATGATCAAAACAACAGTGTTCAATCAACTATACTACACATTTACGACGTGTTGTTTGACAACACTTACTGCACATTTCGTATGAAATCTGTGTTAACTAACTAACTGCCATGATATTCTATTTCTTCACTTCAGAGTTTCACTTCAGTTCTTCAGCTTCTGCACTTCACTTCAGACCTCCAACCCTTCATTCTCTTCCCACACTGCAACCTTCATCTTCTTCCAGCCCGTAACACTGATTTACCTTACTATACATGGAAAATTTCAAAAGGGCATTGCTACTATGTTGCCCCAATTATACTGCTCATTTTTTCCATATTGTATTTCTATTTTCTTAATTTAAAAATCACAAACATTGGCAATTGAATGGATCAACTGAGTGAAAAAATATTATTTCTGCAAGATCCAAGCTGTGCAAGGCATGACAATCAAATTTGAAAAATTGCTGCTACTTTTGTTATCTTTAATTAACTAAACGGGTTTTCTAATTTGTAAATGATTCAACCAAATAAGGTCCCTAATATGGAAGAATTGGTGTACAGTCCAACAATGATGATAACATGATCACACAAGCTAAATGTTGTTGCATAAAACAAGTCATAGTTATATGCACAAAATGGTCTTAGAGAATGTGAGGACAAAAAGCTGTTTGGCTATGGGGAAAAAAATCTGCCAGTACCTCAAGTAAGATAATACATTAATGAGTATGCTAACTTGCAAATAGGAAATGAAAACAACAATGAAAATTATAAGTAAAGAAAAAATCAATGACAAAGTCAAATCTAGATAGACATCATGACATGATCACTTGACTACAGAGCTTGGTTGGCAAAGAACCTCACATCAACATATGAATTCTCACTGAGTTTGACCAGACAAGGACGAATTGTCTTCTCCACCACTTGCACTGTTCAAAAATCATCCCAAACAATACTCAAATCATTATTAGACAAGGCAAGTAGGAGAATGATTTCATTTCAGTGGACTGCCTTAGTTATCCATGTCTCCATTGCCAAATTGGAAGGATACGGGAATATTGGTAAAGAAGACATCCCTACTCTAATTCCAAGTGCATCTGACCATATGATACAAATTGTCCCTACAGCTTAAACCAGAAGGAAGGGATGAATTTAACTATTTGGTTAATATTGTAATATTGCTCCTTCTGTGTTGGCTAGATTTCCTCTTAATAAATGGGCCCAACACAGAAATATTATTTTAAGGTGAGGGTACAAACTCATAAAATGTCTCTAGTATCATGTTAAATCACCAATTGTCTAAAAAACTGTGTAGTAGAAATAGGTGAATTTTATCTAAAGTTAGAAGAAAAATGCTATCTAAACTTACAATCTTACTCTTATAATCATATGTGCTAATGTGTCAACTATTGAAATAGTGAAGATTTCGAAATTCAAATAATAATAAAAAAAAAACAAATAAAACGGGACTGCAACACAATAGATTTAAGATTGTACATAAAGTTATGCGTACTTGTAGCACTACGTACTCATGTTAGAATAACATCAGCTCTAAATTCAAAACACACTACAACATAATTACTTTTTAGTGACGGTTGGAAAATTGTGACAGCCCCCAAACCGTCACTAAAAAGCATTTTCTGTGACGATTTTTTGAAATCGTCATTAAAGACAGATGATATTTTTTTTACGTTCGAACGGAGAGCAAAATTACATTCGAACATTACATATACGTTCGAACATTGTGGCTACCTACGTGCGAACGTGAAATGTTTTGGCGCCAACGTTCGAATGTTAATTGTAAATTTAAATTAAATATGACTCTAATTTAAAAATTATGTGGTTTTTATAGTGCATAATTTGTGAACAAGTCTAAAAAATTGTAATATATATTTACATAGACAAAATTTGTAAAATATAATTATATAATTACATATGTAAATATATATTTAGGTTTATATATATTTGAAGTGCAGTGATTTAGTATTAAAATTGAAAAATCTAACATTAAAAAAGATTGAGAATTGAAATAAAAGAATAATAGATATATTAAATAATATTGTTTCTTACATGTATTAAAAGCAAAATACAAAATATGATAGAATTTCGTAAACACCCAGACGAATGCGTTGTTCACAAATTCGTACTCCGTATCTCCTCAGTCAAGCTATCAACCGTCTCGTTGAGGATACCTAAACAATGGGCTATCTCGGCGACAGACTCCTCTACAACCATGATCTGTCAATCGATATGTGCAATCAACTGTGAGATCACCGCATCAACCCAAGCAGGCCATGCATCTCCCGAAGATGTACACGTCGATTGCTGACTACTACTCCCCACATCGGGCCCGGGCTGCATCGGAGGAGTTAGATCCGCTACAGAGGCTGGCTGACGTGGAGGATAACCCTCGCCTGTCCAATGTTACGTCGATGCATGCTCATGTCAAGGGGGCACATATGATGTATGACCCACTCCTCCGACTGGAGTGGCACTCTCCGAGCAAGTAATAGCCGGCTGATGATGACACCGTATGAGAGGTTGTTCATGGAGACGATGCTAACCTCGTAACAAATCCTCTCAAAGATGCGCAGTGACAAATCGATGTGATCTCCACGTGTCACTCGTATCCAAATTTGGAAATTTTTCGCTCGATTTCCTCAACTCTGTTATGATCTGAAACGTTCGAACATTAAAATTTTTTGTTCGAATGTTAATTGATGAAATTTACTGGAAAATTTATAAACGTTCAAACATTAAATTTTTGCACGTTCGAACATGAAAATTAAAGTGCCAGAAATTTCTCGCTAGATTACGGGCTTTGTCATAGGAAGATACGTTCGAACATGTATATTTAACGTCCGAACATTATCTGCCAAAAATTTAGATGAAATTTTTTAACGTTCGAATGTTTCATCTAAAAATTAGACAGGATATTTTAACGTTCAAACGTTCCATCTAATGATTTGGTTTTTGCATGAATACACGCAAGGGAGGAAGCAGACTCATTTCTGTTGCTTCTCCCGTGCACAAAAATAACCTTCAGAGACTAGAAGGAAAGAATACGCAGTGAAGTTCAAGAGCAAGTGCAACGGGAGATGATGGTACAAATGGAGCGTGTTATGTCGTTGCAATAAAATTTCATCCGGCGACAAACGAAGAAGAAATGAATTTTACCTATGTATATAACTAATTTGAATATCTAATTTTGAAATTTTATAGGACATTGTTAGTTGTTAATTGATGGTGTGTAATATGATACAATTTGTATGTTTTTTAATTTTATGAAATTAGTATTTCTAATCTGTACATTCGAATATAAATAAATAAATGTTCGAATATTGGTTCATGTTCGAACCTTGGTTCGAACGTAAATACACAAAATTATATAATAACATTCGAGCGTAGGCCTCAATGTTTGAACGTACGCACCCTCAAACGAACACAACGTTTGAATGATTAAATGATTAACGTTCGAACAAACTTCTGAACGTACCACTTGCATTCGAACGCTTCTTCCTTAACATTCGAAATAACGTCCGAACGTTAAACCCGTTACGTTTGAACATTGGTTCGTTAAAGTTCGAACGGAAATTCGAACGTTTATTGCAATTAATGTTCGGACGCATAAACGTTTGAATGTAAATATGATACGTTCGAACTAGAATCAACGAACGACAACTTCTGTCATTCAAACGCCACTCGGTCGGGTTGACGTTCGAACGTTCAATTGGATGTCTGAACGTTACTTTCTGTGACGAATCTCAGCCGTCACTAAAAAAGGGAACATTCAAACGTTACACCAAACGGAACACATCCAACCACCATCGCCAATTGTTTTCTGTGATGCACATTAGGTGATGGTCATGGTGACGGTTTCACATATCTTTATAACATTTTGGTTATTTTTGGTGACAATTTGCTCTGTCACAAAAGACAAATTGTGTTGTAGTGACATTTCCTTTAGCCATATAACGTCTCACTCAAAATCATTTTCATCAGTTATCTATAATTACTAAATAAATCAATATAGATTTAGCTACCTACAGACTTGTCAACTATGGGAATAAGTGACTGCAACACTTTAGCCACATTGAACTTGATGTTGGGAACCTTGAAAGATACAATTGTCAGCACTCCAGTCCAAGTTATTGTAAACCATTAGAAAGATATTCAGAACCACAATTCACACATAGAACCCATCAACTTTACCTATCTTTTGATGCATTTATGACCACAGGTAGAAGTTTGGAACAAGTAATTTCTGGGGCACAATGAAATGAAAACAACAATGAAAAGTATAAGTAAAGAAAAAATCAATGACAAAGTCAAATCTAGATAGACATCATGACCTGATCACTTGACTATGGAGCTTGGTTGGCAAAGAACCTTACATCAAGATCTGAATTCTCACTAAGTTCGACCAGACAAGGACGAATTGTCTTCTCCACCACTTGCATTGTTCAAAAATAATCCCAAACAATACTCAAATCATTATTAGACAAGGCAAGTAGGATAATGAAGTCATTTCAGTGGACTGCCTTAGTTATCCATGTCTCCATTGCCAAATGGGAAGGATATGGGAGTATTGGTAAAGAAGACATCCCTACTCTAATTCCAAGTGCGTCTGACCATAAGATACAAATTGTCCCGACAGCTTAAACCAGAAGGAAGGGATGAATTTAACCATTTGGTTAATATTGTAATATTGCTCCTTATGTGTTGGCCATATTTCCTCTTAATAAATGGGCCCAACACAGAAAAATTATTTTGACGTGAGGGTATAAACTCATAAAATGTCTCTAGTATCATGTTAAATCACCAATTGTCTAAAAAACTGTGTAGTAGAAATAGGTGAATTTTATCTGATGTTAGAAGAAAAATGCTATCTAAACTTACAATTTTACTCTTATAATCATACGTGCTAATGTGTCAGCTATTGAAATAGTGAAGATTTCGAAATTCAAATAATAATAATAAAAAAATAATAAAACGGGACTGCCACACAATATATTTAAGATTGTACATAAAGTTATGCATACTTGTAGCACTACGTACTCATGTTAGAATAACATTAGTTCTAAATTCAAAACAAACTACAACATAATTACTTTTTAGTGACGGTTGGAAAATTGTGACAACCCCCAAACTGTCACTAAAAAGAATTTTATGTGCCGATTTTTGGAAACCGTCATTGAAGACAGATGACATTTTGTTTACGTTCGAACGGAGAGCAAAATTATGTTCTAACATCACATATACGTTCGAACATTGTGGCTACCTACGTGCAAACGTGAAATGCTAATTTGCCACCAACATTCAACGTTAGTAACTAACGTTCGAACGTTAATTGTAAATTTAAATTAAATATGACTCTAATTTAAAAATTATGTAGCTTTTATAGTACTTAATTTGTGAACAAGTCTAAAAAATTCTAATATATATTTACATACACACAATTTGTAAAAAATAAATATATAATTATATATATAAATTTATATTTGGGTTTATATATATTTGAAGTGCAATGATTTAGTATTAAAGTTGAAAAATCTAACATTAAAAAAGATTGAGAATTGAAATAAAAAAAACAATAGATATATTAAAATAATATTGTTTCTTACATGTATTAAAAGCAAAATACAAAATATGATAGAATTTCGTCAACAACACTCAGACAAATGAGTTGTTCACAAAATTTGTACCCCACATCTCCTCAGTCAAGCTATCAACCATCTCGTTGAGGATACCTAAACGATGGGTTATCTCGGCGACAGACTCCTCTACAACCATGATTTATCAATCGATATGTGCAGACAACTGTGAGATCACCGCATCCACCCAAGTAGGCCGCACATCTCCCAAAGATGTACTAGTCGGTTGTTGACTACTACTCACCACATCAGGCCCGGGCTGCTTCGAAGGAGTTAGATCCGCTACAGGGGGTGGCTGACTTCGAGGATACCCCATCGCCTGTCCAATGTTACGTCGATGCAGCTCATGTCAAGGGGGCACATTTGATCTGTGACCCACTCCTCCGATTAGAGTGGCACTCTCCGAGCAAGTAATAGCCGACTGATGATGACACCGTATGAGAGGTTGTTCATGGAGACGATGCTAGCCTTGTAACAGATCCTCTCAAAGATGCACATTGGCAAATCGATGGGATCTCCACGTGCCACTCGTATCAAAATTCGGGAAATTTTTCGCTCTATTTCCTCACCTCTGTTATAATCTGAAACATTCGAACGTTAATCAATGAAATTTACTGGGAAATTTATAAATGTTCAAACGTTAAATTTTCGTACGTTCGAACATGAAAATTAAAGTGCTGGAAACTTCTCGCTAGATTACAGGCTCTGTCATAGGAAGATACGTTCGAACATGTATATTTAAAGTCCGAACGTTATCTGCCAAAAATTTAGATGAGATTTTTTAACGTTCGAACGTTTCATCTAAAAATTTGGCGGAATATTTTAACATTCAAACATTCCATCTAATTATTTAGTTTTTGCATGAATACATGCACAGGAGGAAGCAGACTCATTTTTGCTGCTTCGTGCACAAAAATAAACGAGAGAGAGAGACGGTAAGAGAGGATCGTGGGTTAGAGAGAGAGAGAGGGTTAGAGTGAGAGAGAGTTGAGTGAGAGAGGGTTAATATTTTAGAACTCTAGCTCCATTGATTTTGGTCTTTTTATTTTTTATTCTTTTGAATTTTATGATATTTTTCTTGTGTTTGTTTATATATATATATATATATATATATGTCTTTAACAAGTTAGTGTTGTATTTTTTTTGAAAGATTGATTGTTTTAGCACGTTGAAAGCTTTTGATTTGTAAGAAGATATTGTGAGTGCTAGGTATATTTCTAAACTTTAGCAATATTTTTATACATTTTGTTGTGATTTTATTGTGGATAGTGGTGAATATGGGATGTGTATAATGCGAGTTTTTTGAAGAACTTTGTGAATTTGATATGGGTAGAGTATTTTGAGTTGAGTAGTGAATTTTGATTGAATATATACATAGTGAATGTGTATCAATTGGGTATTGATGAATTAGAAGGAATTAAATTGTTTATATTGATGAATTAGAAGGAAATCTTTGTGATATGGATTGTGTAATATGATGAATTAATATGGAAAATTGTGTTGTGTTTATGCTTACTCTTGAAATATTGTGATTATTGTTTGTGAATTTTGTGAATATTTTGTGAGTTTATGATGTTCATTGATGAATTAATATGTTTAGAAATATTGTTGTGGGAGTATTGTGAATATGTTGTGATATGGATTTGAAATATTGTGATTATTGTTTGTGAATTTTTATTGAAAATGTTTATATAGTTAGAAATATATTGTGTTTAGTTTGTAGATTTATGTGAATTTTTTGATATAATATGTTTTGATGTTTTTTGAATTTGTTCTTTAACATGAAAATTATAAGTTTAGGAACTTAATTTAAGTTAAAATTAAAAACATTTAATATGAGAATTAATATTTAATATTTAATAAGTATATATAATATATTCATACTAATATAGTTAGAATATGATTATTATTCAAATTATAAGTATAATATATAACTTAATTTAAAAAAAAAAGTATATAACTTAACTATATAAAGTATAATATACATATAATAACTATAATTAATAATAACTATATAAAGTAAAATACTCTTCAAGAAAAAAGTCTCGAACCTACCAAATAAGTAGAGAGTTAATACCAATGCTCTAAGAGATTCAATATGCACCTAATGACGTTTTTACCCTTTTCTCTCTAAAGAATAGGGTTTCTTGCTGCCGCTGTGTCTGGCCTTACGTAAGGCTGCATGGCAGCCGTTGATGGTAGCTCCGGTCGGCCTTCTCTTGCCGATTTGGTGGCTGCAGTCCCTCAACCTATACCTGAGATGGTTCTTGCTCCCAGACCTCCGAAGATGG
The DNA here is from genome assembly GCF_001411555.2 of Juglans regia. Classification (NCBI taxonomy): domain Eukaryota; kingdom Viridiplantae; phylum Streptophyta; class Magnoliopsida; order Fagales; family Juglandaceae; genus Juglans; species Juglans regia. The sequence continues at coordinate 152,075 of NW_023361643.1, forward strand.
TGGAAGGAGAGGTTTATTTTCAATTCACTAAAGAGGAGATCGCACGTTCGGCAGAGCCTTTCCGCTATTCGGTAGTGCTGAAGTTTCTGAAGAACAGACCTTCATTGGATGCAGTGAGGGCCTTTATTCACAGTCGCTGGGGTCTTACAGCCATTCCTGTTGTATCATCCATGAGAAGGCCTCGTAATGTATTTGTCCGAATGGCTAATGAAGTTGATTTCACCAAGGCTTTATCCCGGGAAGTTTGTGAGATAAATGGAGTATTTTACCGTGCTTTCAGATGGTCACCAGAATTTAATGAGGATGCAAAGCCTTCTAGGGTCCCGGTATGGGTTACCTTGCCGGGTCTTCCTCCAAATTTCTATCAAGAAGCGTTCTTGAACATATTTATGGCACCTATTGGCAATTTCATCCGCCGTGACAACCCGACTCGATGTGCAACAAGAACGGATGGTGCTCGCCTCTGTGTTGAAGTGGATGCTGCGAAACCACCGCTGTCTCATTTTTGGATTGGAGCGCCTGGGCTTCCTTCAAGTCGTAGGCAGGAAGTTATCTATGAAACACTCCCGGCATATTGCTCTTCTTGTAATATGCAGGGGCATAATGAAAGGACTTGTAATCCGGGGAAAGTTGGTAAGATTGGGGGAAGAAAAGTGTTTAAAAAAGTGCATCCAGAGACAAAGATTCTGGTAGATGATCAGGGGGTGGAGCAATCTGTTGATAATGTGGATGTTCCTTCGCTGGTTGTTGTGGATAATATTGTTCATGCAGAAAATAGTAGGAGGCTGGAGCTGGAAACAGAGGATGCTGGGGTGAGTAAGGAATCGGAGAGAGTTGATATAGATCAGGTGCAGTTGGTGCCTGAGACGGAAGTGTCCTTGCAGTTGGGAGATCAAATGGTGCAATTGATTCCTGAGAAGGAGGAACAATCGATACACAGGATTGATTCTATTACTCCTATGAATAACAGTGTGGTGCAAGTATTGTATCCTGAGGAAACAGAGGCGAATACTGAAGAAGTATTAGATGATGTTGATCTGAATGGTGCTGGGAAGATTATGGGGATGGGTTATGTGGTGAATTCTATGGATGCAAATCATGAGTTGCATGCGGAAAGGATTGATAATGCTGGTCTGGAGCAGAATAAGTCAGCGGTGGAAGAGAAATCTGATGAGGAAGATGCAGAAAAAATTCTATTGGATGAAAATTGTGTTTCGGAACCGGAATTAGAAATGCAACCAGAGGTATTCTCACAAGTGAAAGATTATTTTACTGAATCTGAGGTGAATGAAGGTAAAAAGAGGTACAACAAAAAGAAATTTATAAAAATGCGTAGCTCTTCTCGGGTGCTAGCCCGAAATTCTAACATTGATTAATGATTGATTCCATCTTGGTATGGAATATTAGAGGGGTTGGTACCTCTAGAATCAGATTAAAGAAGTTAGTGGGAAGATATAAACCGAAAATTGTTGCTCTTTTAGAACCTTTTCAAAATTTAGAGGGTGCCCGTAAGTTGGCTACAAGTCTAAATTTTGATAAGATTATTTCTAATGAGATGGAAGGGGGGAAAATATGGATTTTGTGGAGTAGTTTGTATAAAGTGCAAGTTGTCAGGATGGGAATGCAATTTATTTCAGTTATGATAGAGAATGGTATGGAGAAATTTTTTCTTCATGTGATTTATGCCAAATGTTCCTGGATGGAGAGACGCTATCTGTGGGAAGAACTCAACATTAATCAGTTGGGTTTAGATCCTTGTGTTGTTGTAGGGGATTTTAATATTATCCGGAATGATTCGGAAAGGAGAAGAGGAAGGCCTAGACCGATTGTGGCTATGGATGATTTTAATGATTGGATTCATCAAGGGGGTCTTATGGAAATGGCTAAAAAAGGGAGTAGTTTCTCTTGGTGTAATGGGCAATCGGGTTTGGCTCGTTCATGGGCTCGGCTTGATCGTGCTCTAATGGATAGTTCTTTTAATATGTTGTTCCCTAATTCTATTTGCTCTTATTTGTCTAGATCGACATCAGATCATGCTCCCATGGTTATTGAGTTCAAGAAAGATCCTTTTTCTTATGGGCCGTCTCCATTTCGGTTTCAACAAATGTGGGTGGATCATCCGGATTTTCTGGATTGTGTTCGAGCTGCTTGGAATTTACAAATGGAAGGTTCTTCGATCTTGCGTTTAAGTAAGAAATTAAAACTTACTAAGGTGTAACGCCCCAATAGAAGACCCAAACTACATAGCCTATACTCCAAAAGGACTAGTCAATGATACAATTAGAGCTCCATTGGAACTTTATAAAGAGCAAGAACTTTTCATTTCCAAGCAATGTGGGATCCCATACACCACCTACCCTCATCCATATCATATGGGGTATCACAATCTACCCCCTCTTAAATTCCCGACGTCCTCGTCGGGCCTGTGCATTGTAGGTGGCACGGCTCAGGTCCCACATTTCTGGTTGGGATAGGCTCTGATACCATTTGTAACGCCCCAATGGAAGGCCCAAACCACATGACCTATGCTCCAAAAGGACTAGTCAATGATACAATTGGAGCCCCATTGGAACCTTATAAAGAGCAAGAACTTCTCCTTCCCAAGCAATGTGGGATCCCATACACCACCTACCCTTATCCATATCATATGGGGTATCACAATCTACCCCCCTTAAATTCCCGACGTCCTCGTCGGGCCTGTCCATTATAGGTGGCACGGCTCAAGTCCCACATTTCTAGTTGGGATAGGCTCTGATACCATTTGTAACGCCCCAATAGAAGACCCAAACTACATAGCCTATACTCCAAAAGGACTAGTCAATGATACAATTAGAGCTCCATTGGAACTTTATAAAGAGCAAGAACTTTCATTTCCAAGCAATGTGGGATCCCATACACCACCTACCCTCATCCATATCATATGGGGTATCACATAAGGTGATGCTTCGGGAATGGAATAAAAGAGTATTTGGTCACACACAAGGGTGTATTGAGGCCCTTGAAAATCAGGTGGAGGAGATTGAGATTCAGTTTCAATCTAATTGGGAGATGAACTTGGAGAGTGCTCTTAATGAAGCGGTTTCAAATCTAGCTGGTTGGAGAAAGCGGGAAGAGATGAGATTGGCTCAAATGGCTAAGCTTAAATGGCAGTTGGAGGGGGATAGTAATTCTAAATTTTTTCATGCTTGTCTTGCCAATAAGAGAAGGAAGAGGGTGCTTGAAATGAGTTCTAATGGGGTCAATTATGAGAGTCCGGAGGCTATACACCTAGGGGCGGTGGAGTTTTTTCATAATTCGCTTCGTGGAGAACCTCCTTTAGAGCAATCTAATCTGGAAGGTCTTATTGATCCGGTTATTATTGAGGAGGAGAATGAGTTTTTGCTTAGACCACCCACGTTAGAGGAAGTGTTTGAGGCGTTATCTTCCATTCCTAATCAAAGCTCTCCAGGTCCTGATGGGTTTGGATCGGGCTTCTATAAAAATTGTTGGGAGGTGGTGAAGGTTGATGTTTGGATGGCTGTTGTGGAATTTTTTATGACCAAGAATCTTCCCAAATTTTTCACAGCTTCATTTTTGGTTCTTATACCAAAGTTGGAGTCTCCTACAGGTTTTGATAAGTTCCGTCCTATCAGTCTTTGTTCTGTTTTTTATAAAATTTGCTCCAAGATTATTGTTTCTCGATTAACTGGTTTTTTACCTCGCCTAATTTCTTCTGAGCAAGGTGCCTTTATTCCTGGAAGAAGTATATTTGAGAACATTAGTCTCACTCAGGAGTTGGTGCAGTCGATCAATAATAGAATTCATGGGGGTAATATTTTGTTAAAAGTGGATATGGCGAAAGCTTATGATCGGGTGGATTGGGGTTTTTTGATATCGATTTTGCAAAGGTTTGGATTCTCCTCTTAGTTTTGCACATTGATTTATTCTTGTATTTCTAGCCCTTGGTATTCTGTCATGATGAACGGCACTATTAAGGGTTTTTTTCCGGGTGGTCGTGGTCTTCGCCAAGGTGATCCTTTATCTCCTTATTTGTTTATTATTCAACAAGAGGTCCTTTCCCGTTTGATTCATAGGAGTGTGCAAGGAAATCAGTTTGGCCTTTTCTCTCAGGCCCGGGGTACGCCTATTATTTCTCATTTAATGTATGCTGATGATATTATGGTTTTTTCTAATGGAAGCCAAAGAGCTGTGCGGGTTCTTCAACAAATTTTGAAGCAATATGAGAGGTGGTCGGGTCAAAATATTAATGTTCAAAAATCTGCTTTGTATTGTTCTACTAAAATTCCACATCGGCGTAAGCAATGGATTTTACGACAAACGGGTTTTATGGAAGGGTCTTTTCCTTTCAAATACCTAGGTGTGCCAATCATTCAAGGGCGGTTGACTCAGGCTCATTTAGAAGATATGGTGAATAAAGTGAGGCAAAAGATTAGTGGATGGAAGATGAGGCTTCTTTCTTCGGGTGGAAAATTGGTTCTCTTAAGACATGTTATTTCTAGTATGCATATTCATCTTCTTGCTATTTTACAGGTGCCTCAAGTTACTATTGCCAAAATTCATAGATTGATGAGCTCTTTTTTTTGGGGAGAAACTGATGGGCGGGAAAAAAAAAATGGTTGGGTTGGAATAAGATTTGTAAGCCTGTGGAAGAAGGAGGTCTTGGGTTACGAAGCCTTGGTGACATTCAGAAAGCCTTGCATATGCGTTTTGCTTGGAGCCTTTTTCAAGGTAATTCTTTATGGGCTAATTTTTTTAAAGCCCAATATGTTGGAAACCGTCCGTGGTCGCTTATTGGTAATAATAAAGGTTCTCGTTTTTGGAGAATGATTGCTAATTGTATTCCGTTATTGTTAAACAATTCTAAACGGAAGATTAAAGAGGGTGATCTTTTTTTCTGGTATGACAATTGGAGGGATAATGGTCCTTTAATTAATGAGATGGATATTATGGGTCTTCCTTTCTTGAAAGTAAAAGATTGTAGACTTTCGGAATTTTGGGATGTGGAGTTATTGGAGGAGATGGTAGGGCAGGATAAGGTGGATGAGATTGCATTGATTTAGCTGGCTTGAAGAATGGAAAGGATGTTTTAATTTGGACTCCAACGGATTCAGGTACTTTCTCTACTAAATCTGCATGGAATTGTATTCGTGTGAGAGGTGATGTTATGGATTGGCATGCATGGATATGGCATAAAACTCTACCTTTAAAAATGTCTATCCATTTTTGGAGGTCATGGTTTATGGCCTTGAGTGTGGATGATAGATTACGTCGCATTCGTATCCCGCTTGTATCTAAATGTGATTGTTGCAATCGTGGTCATATAGAAGATATTAATCATGTGCTTTTTGAGGGTGAATTTCCTCATAGAGTGTGGTCTTTTTTTGGTTCTCTTATTGGAATACCTCTTGGTAGGACTTGGAAACAAAATGCTGAGGTTTGGTTTAGACGTGCTAGCTCTTCCTCACAGGTGGGTGTTATTGTTGGCATTATTCCCATAATTATTACTTGGCGTCTTTGGAGGAGGAGATGTCTTGCTAGAATGGAAGGAATCTTGGAATCTCATAATACTGTTGTTCATTCTATTTGTGGGTGGTTAGGGTCTCTTTCTCAGGTGGCTAAGCAAAAGAACAAGTTATCTCGTCGTGATGGCTTGTTATTGGAAGCCTTACGGATTATTCCGGTGATTCCGAAAGCTCCATGTTGTAGGGTGGTGAGGTGGGAGAAACCGCCTTTGGGGTGGTTTAAACTGAATACTGATGGTAGTAGTATTGGTAATCCTGGTTTTTGTGGCATTGGTGGGGTTATTCGGGATGATTCTGGTGGGATGGTTCAGGCTTATGCTTCTCATATTGGTTTTGGTTCGAATAATAAGGCGGAGCTTGTAGCTCTCTTGCATGGATTGAGAAAATGCAAATCTTTGAATATTTCAAATGTGATTGTTGAAATGGATTCTATGGTAATTATTTCTTGGTGGCTAAGAGGAAGATGTGTAGTGTGGTACCTTGAGGATTTCTGGGAGGAAATTGTTGAGTTAACTTGCTCGGTTCAATGTCAGTTTCAGCATGTCTTTCGTGAAGGTAATAGGGTGGCGGATTGGCTAGCTAAGGAAGGGGCTTCGGGTTCTGATTGGGATTTTTTTAATTTTTATAATTTGCCTCGGGTTCTTCGAGGATTGTGTCGTTTGGATTCTTTGGGTTTTCCTTCGTTAAGATGTTAGTTTTGGGTTTTGTTTTCGTCTTTGTTTTTGTTTGGGTTTCTGTTGGGTTGTGTTTTTTGTTAATTGGTTTGATTAGGTTTTGGGCCATGTTTATGGTATTTTCTTGTTTCCACGGTATTCCTCCGCCATAAGTGAGGGTATTTTTAATAAATTTTGGAAGGGGTCACTATTGGACATGTGACTGCCTGCTTTTCATTAAAAAAAAAAAAAAAAAAAAGTAGAGAGTTGGAATAAATAAATATACTTATTTAAAATAAAATAGAGAATAAAAAAATAAGGATCAAGCAAATGCTTATTTAGAAATTATGTTGTTATTGTCTGTATAAATAAATAAATCACTCAATTAAGTATAACAATTAAAATTATAATTTAGGAATGACAATAATTAAAATTATATAATAACCTTTAAAATTATATAATAACAATTAAAATTACATAGGTATCAATTAACAATGTCCTAAGATATATAATAACAATTAAAATTATACTTTAAGAATAATAATAGTAAATGATCTTGACTAAATTTTAATCTAATTGTGTAACTGTCGTAGTCTCTCCAACCTTGAGAGTTGTCAAGGCCGGAGAGTTTGTGACAGTTAAGTAATTTGACTAAAATTTAGACATTTCTTCAAGATCATTCTCCCTCGTTACCTACTAATGATAGAAAACTTGTGAACATATTCTTACATCTCTCTCTTGTTTAACAATATAACATTACTATTTGTTTGACATTGTTAATTCAAACAACATGAAGATATTGTTTGTAGTGTTTTTTGATAGATATTGTGTGACATTGCATAAATAACCTTAGACCCATTTGGGAATTAGTGTAAATTTATGTGTCAATTAATTTCTGAACTGTCCAGTGTGGACAGTTTAAGATTATATTATCTGTATTGTACATTTTTGTTACTCATACTCTACACGCTTAATATGAAGTTTCGGTATCTTCCTTTACTATTCTTCGAGTATACTGTTCTTAGGTCACAATCCCTCTATGTGAACATGTATACTTAGAGAACCATGGCGAGATGCTGTCGAAATTTCTACTAACATGGAAAGTAGTAGAGTGACGAGATTTGTGCAATATGGATAATATATTCTCGAATGGGATAGGACCAGCTACCTTATCAAAAAAGCAATGAGAATTGGAGCATGACATGCATGTAAATTTTCTATGTACGTGTTATTAACAGATAAATGTTTTTAGAAATGGTCAAAAGTTGGATGCATCTGAGCGATAGACTTGGAAAGGATTACGTTCCCTATGCGCGTGGAGTAAGAACCTTAATTGATTTTGTATGGGCCTCTACTGATAGTCGTGGTTACATTAAGTGTCCATATCGGGGGTGTAAAAATTTGTGTACGATAGGGTTGGATGAAGTTGAAAGTCATATATTTTTGAATGGTATGGATCTGGGGTATACCCGATGGGTACTGCATGGTGAACCGTATAAACAGTCAGCAGATGTATTGATTGATCATCTAAATTATTTGCGGCACATGGATGATGATTATGAGCAGGATGAGATGGAGGAGATGTTGGGTGACATTGGAGCTGGGATGTTTATGGCCGAGGGACGGATTGTGAAAATTTCGCTGCAATGTGAGAAGATGCAAAGCGTGAGATTTATCCAGGCTGTACAAAACATTCCAAAATGTCGTTTATTGTGTGGTTGCTTCACATTAAGTCATTGTGTGGAATGTCGACGAAAGCAATAAACATGGTATTGGACTTATTTAACGAGGTGCTTCCGAAGGATCTGCATTGCTGAAGAACTTTTATGAAGCGAAACAATTGAGAAATGGATTAGGATTTGAGTACAAGTCCATACATGCATGCAAGAATGATTTTTTTTTTTTTTGTTTTGGAAGGAGAACGAGGAGAAACTAGCATGTCCTGTATGCGGAGAGTCGAGCTGAAAGGGTAAGAAAAATATGCTGGTTAAGGTGTTGTGGTATTTTCCCTTGAGAAATAGGTTGCAAAGACTATATATGTGTAAGAAAACAGCTCATGATATGAGGTGACATGAGGAGAAAAGAATTAAGGATGATGCATATATGCGGCACCCAGTTGACTCACTTGCGTGGGAATCTTTCGATAATCAATACCCAGAGTTTGGGATAGAAGTTCGGAACGTGCGCCTAGGACTCACAACCGATGGATTCAACCCTTTGGGAAATATGAGTACAAGTTATAACACTTGGCCCGTAGTGTTGATTCCGTACAATCATCCACCATAGAGGTGCATGAAGGCGCCCAACTTTTTGTTAACTTTACTTATCATCGGCCCAAGATCACCTGGGAATGATATTAACGTATTCATGCAGCCGTTGATTGAAGACCTGAAATAGTTATGGGAAACAGGCATCACAACTTATGATGCATCCACGTCGACATCTTTTCAGATGCATGTTGCTGTAATGTAGATGATAAATGACTTTCCGGCATATGGAAATCTTTCCTGCTGGAATACGAAAGGGAAGATAGCGTGTCCGACGTGTAATAAAGAAACTACTAGTGAGTGGTTAAAATATTCTCCAAAGTTGTGGTTCATGGGTCATCGATGTTATCTACCAGCAAATCATGCATGGAGAGGAGAATGTGCTAAGTTTGATGGAGAATAGAGGACAAAATTGCACCGAATGAGTTGTTTGGAGAAGAGATAGTGGAACAATTGGTGCATGTTAGATCGAACAATTTTGACAAAGGTTGAGGAAAGAACAAGAGAAAACAAGGTGCAACAGAATTGAATTGGACAAAGCATAGTATTTTTTTTGACTTACCGTATTGGTATTCCTACATGTTGTGACATAGTTTGGATGTAATACACATAGAGAAGAATATATGTGATAATATACTGGGTACATTGATGAGTATTAACAAAAAGACGAAGGACACGATCAAGACAAGGAAAAATCTTGAAAGAATGGGAATTAAACATAATCTACATTTGCGGGTGGAAGGCAATAGGGTGGTCATGTTGCATGCATGCTTTATGATGATGAGGGAGGAGAAAATGAACTTCTGCAAATAGTTGTAAGGTGTGAAGTTGCCAGATGGTTATGCTTCAAATATCGGTAAATGCGTGAGCCCTGATGACTGGAAAATCAGTGGATTGAAAAGTTATGACTGTCACGCATTTTTGCAGAAGTTAATACCTGTGGGAATTCGTGGGAAGCTAACATCTAATGGTCGTGTCGCCATATCTGAATTTTGTATTTTTTTAAGGATCTGTGCGCTCGGGTAGTAAATCGAGATATGTTGCAGAAACTGGAACAATATATTGCTACTATACTATGTAAATTCGAGCAGATCTTTCCATCATCATTTTTTGATGTCATGGTCCATTTAGCAATACATTGATCTAGAGAGGTACTGTTGGGTGGACCAGTGCAGTTCCGTTGGATATATCCAGTTGAAAGATATTTGGGTCGACTGAAGCACATTGTTGGGAAAAAAAGCCAGAGCTAAGGGTTCAATAGCAGAGGCCTATATACACGATAAATGGTTAACATTTTGCTCTCTATATTTTCGTGGTGTTGAGACAATTTAATCGTCAAGAGCGAAATGCTGATCTTGCTACTCCGCCTCCTCGTGAGCTATTAGTGTTTTCGTAGAATGTACGACCATTGGGTGCACAAACGGGTTACGATTTGATTGATGGAGAGTTGGATAAAATTCGGTGGTATGTGTTAAATAATTGCCGGGAGATTGATGACTATCTCAGGTATGTCGTTTCATGCTTCGAATAATTCTAGTTTCTTGAAGTTTAACTATAATTGTTGTGCTTGTGATCCCGGATTAATTTCTCCTGAATTGTATGCATTGGCTCGTGGTCCCTCAAATAGAGCACTTTGATACACTACATGCACGGTTCGAGGTTATAGATACTCTGGACCGTGAACGTTATAGAAAGATTCAAAATTTTGGTGTGTTGGTCGAGGGGAGTCATGGAACAGATGATATTGACTATTATGGTGTCATACGTGATATTATCGGATTGAAATATCTGGGTGGGATTGAGTTAACACGCAAGAGAACGACAACCAGTCGACACCTACCAATAAGGAAATGTCGTTGATAATTAATTATATAGTTAATACTTTTGTCTCAATAACTATATAACTATAATTATACTATTATCATATAGTTGATGCATCTGCTCGTCGCGATCATGGCTATATACGTGGTATCTCTCTTTAAAAAAATAGAAGGCACAGAAAACTCAAGATTACTATTCTTGATAATTCCACTGGAGGAGTGGATGATGGTGCAGCAGTGCTTTCTTCCTATATTGGCACAGTAGTTCGTTTGGTCCATTTTATGTGCGCTCATGGCGAGATGTTCTGAATGAAATTAAGGAGTACATTCAAAGTCATGTGCTGGTGAGTTTTCTTTGAGAGTATATTTTTTCACCTAGATTAGTATATCATATTTTTTATCTAATTCACTCATTAGGATGAATTCGACCTCAATTTTGGCCGTAGGGAGGATTTGAGAACTATGAATGAGTTGATGGCTACACTATTCTGACTTCACAAGGGGCGATGTCATGACCGCTTCAAGAAGTTGGAGACGTTGGAAGAGGCTGCACAATCCCCTTTCCAGTAGAGGAAGTTAGATGATTGGAGAAAGTGTTGTGATCTTTTCGCATCTCTAGATTATCAGGTATTCTACATTTATATCCTTTAATTATTTACATTTATATTCGTTCTATATATTATATGTATATATATTACAATTAACATTCTTAATTAATTTTGTAGCACTTAAGTTCTACAAATGCACAAAATAGATCCGCTCTGACTGTCCACCATCGTGTCGATTCAAGGTCATTCCACCGTCTTGTTGAAAAAATGGTAATTAAAAAATTATAGAATTAATTTACTTTTCTGATATTCTTTTATTTAAGTACTAATATTATCTTTTTAAAATTGTTAATGTCATTTTGTTAGAAATGTGTTGATCCTGAAAACTTTTTCCTCATTCATATCTATGTTACTGCTCACACTAATGAGCATAGTGAGTGGATGGATCCTGCCGTTGCAGATAATTATGTAAGCAGTGTTAATTTTATAAAATAAATTATACAACTTGTGAATAATTTATTTTTTATTTGTATTTCTTTTAATATGTTACTTATTGTGCTTTTTCTTTCAAATTATAGGAAAAAATGATGGAGATGTAGTAAGCTTCTGGGGAATCCTCTCCTAGTAACATAGACATATTCACGCAAGTGCTCGGACCGCAGTCTAGTATGACAAGAGGTATGGGAGGATCTTTCAAGTATAGATGTTCATCCTCCCCAACCTCATCGACTTTACAAATTAATAATCTTACTAAAGATTTAGAAGCTGCATGGCGCGGTAATGAGTATATGAGGTCAAGACAGCAAGAGTTAGAGTCTCTCTTAGAGTGACAGTCTCATTTAGAGATGCATTTGCAGGACCAACAAAGAGACTAGAAGGAAAGAATACGCAGTGAAGTCCAAGAGCAAATGCAGCGGGAGATGATGGTACAAATGAAGCGTTTTATGTCGTTGCAATAGAATTGCGTTGAGCGAGGAAAGAAGAAGAAATGAATTTTATTAATTTTATCTATGTATATAACTAATTTTAATAATATCTAATTTTGAAATTTTATAGGACATTGTTAGTTGTTAATTGATGGTGTGTAATATGATACAATTGATATGTTTTTTAATTTTATGAAATTAGTATTTCTGATTGGTACGTTCGAATATAAATAAAAAAACATTTGGACATTGGTTCACATTCAAACCAAGGTACAAATGTGAATACACAAAATTATATAATAACATTCAAATGTAGGCCTCAACGTTTGAACGTACTCACCCTCAAACGAACACAATGTTTGAATGATTAAATGATTAACGTTTGAACAAACTTCCGAACATACCATTTGCGTTTGAACGCTTCTTCGTTAACATTCAAAATAACGTACGAACGTTAAACCCGTTATGTTTGAACTTTGGTTCGTTAAAGTTTGAATGGAAATTCGAACATTTATTGCAATTAACGCTCGGGCACATAAACGTTCAAACGTAAATATGATACGTTCGAACTAGAATCAACGAACGACAACTTCTGTCATTCAAACGCCAATTGGTCAGGTTGACGTCCAAACGTTCAATTGGATGTCTGAACGTTACTTTCTGTGACAAATCTCAACCGTCACTAAAAAAGGGAACATTCAAACGTTACACCAAACGGAACACGTCCAACCACCGTCACCAATTGTTTTCTGTGATGCACATTAGGTGACGGTTTCAAACTGTCACCAAATATCTTTAGTAATGTTTTGGTTATTTTTGGTGACAATTTCCTCTATCACAAAAGATAAATTGTGTTGTAGTGACATTTCCTTTAGCCATGTAACGTCTCACTCAAAATCATTTTCATCAGTTATCTATAATTATTAAATAAATCAATATAGATTTAGCAACTTACAGACTAGTCAACTATGGGAATAAGTGACTGCAGCACTTTAGCTACATTGAACTTGATGTTGGGAACCTTGAAAGATACAATTGTCAACACTCCAGTCCAAGTAATGGTAAACCATTAGAAAGATATTCAGAACCACAATTCACACATAGAACCCATCAACTTTACCTATCTTTTGATTCATTTATGACCACAGGCAGAAGTTTGGAACGAGTAATTTCTAGGGCACCCATCATGAGAGCTGTGACGCCTCGACTCCCACGTATAAGGACGCGAGAATCGTGACGTCGGGATGATGACAACATGGGTCACGCATCCCAACAAAATGTGCCCAACTATGTGCAACATGCAAAAGTGCACGACAAAAATCGTAGTGGATAATAAAATAAGTCAACTAAGTACTAGAAATTTAAATACAGGTATCCAAAATAATTTACTTTTAAAAAGTTATACAGTTATCCCAAATATATTAAAAAAGATAAATACATAAAAAAATAGGATAATAAATCTCGATACACGAGAGCGATCCCAGATCGCTCTTCCAACGGAGCCAAAGTCTAAGGCTCGTCATCCTCATCTGCATCAAAATCTGCGATACCATAAAACGGTAGCGCATGTAAGTAATAATCCAAACAACCCTCGAGATAAAAACGCATTAAAGCAACCAACTAACAGATCCCAAAACCTCATTTTCCCCGAAAGTGAATATTTTCCAACACACGCTAAAAATCCCATTTTTAGCCAAAACATATAATCCAGCATTTTTCCAGAAAATAATTTACACAAAACTCAACAATTCATCGGACACTGTAGGCGGGAATCACAGGCGGGACTATACCACCATCCCTGTTTACCACCATCCCTACCGCGTGCTCCGTAGGCGGGAATCACAGGCGGGACACAACCACCATCCCTGCTTACCACCATCCCTACCGCATGCACCGTAGGCGGGAATCACAGGCGGGACTCTACCACCATCCCTGCTTACCACCATCCCTACAGTTCCTTTCCACACAATGGTCATAAACTTTCTTCACGTCCAGCTTTAATAGAATGCATGGCACTCTAGTTTTAAATCTACTCTCCAAACATTCGTTTGCTATGAACACCCCAAGGTTCTAGCCAATAGTATGAGTACGGTCATGGAGAAAAGAATCTCAAAGTCTCAAAATGCATTTATTAAGGGAGACAAAGGCATTTTCTTCCCAACAAATTCTTCCCTTCCCTTCTTCTCTCTCCAGTGTCTCACACCCCAACACCTCTCTCTCCCATTTTCTTCTTCCCGCACGCCATCCACACGTCGATGCCATCATCATTCGTCGCTGAAGCCACCGTCAACATGTTACTATTGGACTTTGAGCTCGGGTTATAGAACCATCAAACCCCCTAGCTGGTTCTCTCTCCCTCTTTAATGATTTGTGTTTTGACGACCTCTACCCAACACAGTGTCAAACCCTCTGTGTCAAGCGCCACCTCCCCCACCATCTCGCACCTCTAATCGTAGCCTTCGTTTCATCTATTGTGCCCTAGCTCCATGGCCCATAAATAGGCCGGATCTCTACCCTTCAAAACCCATCCTAAGCCACACTTGCTCTCAATCTCATCCTCCATCACTGATCTCTTAAGCTCTGCCTCTCTAGTTCTCGTTTTTGTGAATTAGGAAAATTTCTCCCTAACCTCCACCACGAGCCGCAACGGGCCACCCCCTTCCAGCAGCTTCGCACTGGTCGTCCGACTCCTCTGCCTCTGCTAGACCTCTTTCCCTCTAAGATCCACTCAACTCGAGTCTAGATCCTCCTTTATTGTTTTGTGCCGCCGCCTACCACCACCCTCTATCGCGACTCCCTCCAAATCACGTGTTGTAACGCCCCGTTTCCGGAGGTCCGGAGAGTTAGCTCTTGTAACCCAAATCCAACTTACATAACATATTTAAATACTCCAATATTTCCTAAAAGTACAAATCCATTTATTCAAAATTCAAAAATCATAAACCTACTCAATAAGACTCTCCAATAAACTTGTACCATCAAGCACTTATTCTACTACAATCATAATACCTTGCTAAAACTTCTTACTCTTGTTCTCCAGCTGAACCATCAAAATTATCTGAAACATATTTGGAGATAAGGGGTGAGTTATCAACAACTCAGTAAGTAGATGATATATACTAGTGTGTAAACATGAGCATTTACAGATATCAGAATGCAGAATAAAACATTTTCATTTTCAAAGTGCGGAAGCAGAACATGTTATCAAAATATCAGAGCGAAGATTCAGAAATAAATTCATTCAAAAATATCCATTGGCATAGCATAAATGATGATCATCATCATCAGAACATAAGCCATGTATAACCCCCGTGGTAGGCTTGTGCATCTACGGATAGCCAAGCAGAACATAAATCACTCTGTCACCAAGATGTGTACTCAAAATAGAGACTACTACTATAACCCGTGGCAGGGCTATATCCACTATTATAACCCGTTGTTGGGTCGTATCCACTATTATTACCCGTGGTTGGGCCGTATCCACTATTGTAACCCGTGGTTGGGCCATATGCTACTATTATCACCTGTGGTAGGGCCATTTGCTAGCATGATCTCTTTGCTAGCCATAGCATTGGTTATTCCAAAGCGAGGAACTTTTGAGGAAGAACAGGCAATAATTTGGCGTTTGTTTGATGGGCAATAGCGTGACTTTTTTATGAACATCGGAAGCGGAGAATAAGGGTGAGAAGTAGTAGAGAGTAATTGGGGAGTTGTACTGTATGCTTTCAAATTAACTAGCATCATCATCTTGATCATGTTGGTGGCCATAGATATTATAATTGTCTATTACGTACAAAACGATAGACGTTATAAGAAACTTGAAAGGTTTGGGGGAAGATCAATTGATCAGAAAATAATAAAATTGTCTACGTAGTTGGTTGTGCAATATATAATGGAGTGGCGTCTTGTACGTTGTGCAAATATCA
The DNA here is from genome assembly GCF_001411555.2 of Juglans regia. Lineage (NCBI taxonomy): Eukaryota > Viridiplantae > Streptophyta > Magnoliopsida > Fagales > Juglandaceae > Juglans > Juglans regia. Next base: position 167,737 of record NW_023361643.1, read on the forward strand.
TCTTTAATGAATACAACAAATTATTGGTTGGTATTTGTTAAAATGAATATATTATATGACTCTTAAACAATGAAAATTTTAAGTGTCAGAATATTGCAATATTGGTAATGATACCGGCCTTACACCTCCTTAATTTACTATTGTTTTATACAGTCTTGATTAAAAATCTTAGAGCACGACTTTATTGTATAATTTATAAGAAAATAAATTTTATTTTATTAAAATTGACCTTCTTTTGCATTTGAGTTAATTTTTATAAAATTAAATTTATTTTAAAATAGTTTATATGATTACGTTAGTTGATTAAATTTAGTTTCTTCTAAATTAAGCAAGAAGATCATATTTATGAGATTTTTAATCTAGATTCAAATAGCAAAAGGAAAAAAAATAACTGGATAATAAAATAGTAGTAAAGATTGTATATTTTTACTGTTTACAAGTCTCATGTATTTGCTTTGAAAAACAAAAAGTATTTGCTTTGAAAAATAATAAGATCCACCATCAACAAGTCAATTTCTTTTATATTAATCTCATATTTTTTTATCTTTAAAGTGTGGAAGTTTATACACCCAAAGATTATACACTTATATTTTTTTTTTGGAAAACGGACTTTCCCTGGCTTGTTTTAAATAGGCTTCGAGATTTTGCTAATTAAACATTTGATTTCTACATGTCAGATTTTTTTATTTAATAGAGGGAGTTATTATATAAAGTTGTAGAGTACGTAAATAAGATGTAATTTTTTAAAAAAAGAGTAGAATTTATATTCAAAAATTAATTTTTTTCATAAAATTTTATATTTATTTGCTTTTTCGTAAAGAGATTGCACTTATGCTCTACAAATATCATTATTTCTCTTTAAAGAATATAACAAATTATTGGTTGGTAGTTGTGAAAATGAATATGACTATTAAACAAAAATGAATATGACTATCGCGTGGTTATGTCAATATCCACCGTCCATTAATGTCAACGTTTGCATCTAAATCAACGTCCATTTCAGATGTGCAAATTGCATATATTCTTTTAAAAAAAATAGAGAAGCCTGCTATGAAAAAGTAGATTTTTAACAGTAGGAGCGTATTTGCAGCAATTGGAAATACTGTAATCCTTTGCCGACATTGTAGTAATACTCTAATGTTAGAAATTTCCTTCCCTCTTCCATTAACAAACAAATTAACAAAAACAAAAAAAGATTACTAGAACAATAAACAGTAAAATTAAATGTGATGATCACTTACTGTAGTAAAAATGAAAACTATATATCTTTTTACATGATCCAACAAAATTGTTCTTTAGATTAGTCATTTAACATATAAATGCAAATTAAATGACTAACCCATCACTCTTAGAAATAAATTGTTTGGCTATGGGGAAAAAAATATTATTAACTATAATACATTTATCATTATATTCGCTCGAATATTGGACAGGATAACAATATTGAAAAATAGAAGAAAAATCTAATGACAAGTTAAATCTAGGTAGACATCTTGTCCTGATCAGATGACTGTAGTGCTTGGTTGGCGAAGAAACTCACATCAACGTCTGGATGCCCACTGAATTTGACCCAACTAGAACGAGTTGTCATATCAAATTTACGTAGACACCATGACGTGATCCTTGATGGAAGAGCATGGTTAGAAAAGAACCCCCCATCAACATCACGTGGGATCCTCGTTGAGTTCGACTACACAGGCACGAATTATCTTCTTAACTACTTGTTGTAATGTCGAAAAATCGTCTAAATCAGTGGTCAGTCTTTATTAGAAAAGGTAAGTGGGATAATGAAGTCATATCAAGGGACCACCTATCTATTGATGCATTAATGGGCACAGACAAGTGTTTGGAACTAGTAATTTATTAGCCCATCCTAAGAGCAAGCGTAGAAATTGCATGTAAAATGGTGATTTAAAATAGATCATCTCGAAGATTCGGCTGAGAATTTTCAAGTTGTTGAAAAGAATTGCAGCAGAGAAAAAGTAAATAAATAAATCAAATGCAATAAAAATTTGGAATGAGTTACTGCCTCCGTTTTTCATAGAGCTTGTAATAATAATAAAAATTTAAAATATCAAACTGATTAAAAGAGTTATAGTTCTGTTGAATATTTTTCTTTTTGGTATATTTTCTTTACTAGCTTATAGATCTCTTTCTGTAGACAACATCTCCAGATCACATGACTGTAGAACTTGGTTCCCGAAGAACCTCACATCAACGTCTGGATCCCTATTGAGTTCGACCCAACTCGAATGAGTTGTCATATCAAATCTACATAGACACCGTGACGTGATCATTGATTGTAGAGCATGATTAGCAAAGAAACCCACATCAACATCATGCAGGATCCTGTGGACCAAGCGTAGAAATTGCATTTAAAGTGGTGATTTGATATAAATCATGTCCAAGATTCAGCAAAGAATTTTTAAGTTGTTTAAAAGAATTGCAGCAGAGAAAAAGTAAAAAATAAATCAAATGCAATAAAAATTTGGAATGAGTTACTGCCTCCGTTTTTCATAGAGCTTGTAATAATAATAATAAATAATTAAAATAACAAATTGATTAAAAGAGTTATAGTTTTGTTGAATATTTTTCTTTTTGGTATATTTTCTTTACTAGCTTATAGATCTCTTTCTATAGACAACATCTCCTGATCACATGACAACTCATTCGAGTTAGGTCGAACTCAATGGGGATCCAGACGTTGATGTGAGATTCTGATTGTAGAGCATGATTAGCAAAGAACCCCACATCAACATCATGTAGGATCCTCGCTGAGTTCGAGCAGATAGGGACGAATTATCTTCTTGACTAATTGTATTGTTGATAAATTGTCTAAATCAGTGGTCAGTCTTTATTAAAGAAGGTAAGTGGGATAATGAAGTCATATCTGTGGACCACCTATCTATTGATGCATTAATGGGCACAGATAAGTGTTTGGAACCAGTAATTTACTAGTCCATCCTAAGAGCAAGTGTAGAAATTACATTTAAAATGGTGATTTGATATAGATCATGTTGAAGATTCGGCTGAGAATTTTCAAGTTATTCAAAAGAATTGCAGCAGAGAAAAAGTAAAAAATAAATCAAATGCAATAAAAATTTGGAATGAGTTACTGCCTCCGTTTTTCATAGAGCTTGTAATAATAATAAATAATTAAAATAACAAATTAACAAAAAGAGTTACAGTTTTGTTGAATATTTTTCTTTTTGGTATATTTTCTTTACTAGCTTATAGATCTCTTTCTGTAGACAACATCTCCTGATCACATGACTGTAGAACTTGGTTCTCGAAGAACCTCACATCAACGTCTGGATCCCTGTTGAGTTCGACCCAACTCGAATGAGTTGTCATATCAAATCTACGTAGACACCATGACGCGATCCTTGATTGTAGAGCATGGTTAGCAAAGAATCCCACATCAACATCATGCAGGATCCTCGCTGAGTTCGAGCAGACAAGGACGAATTATATTCTTGACTAATTGTATTGTTGAAAAATTGTCTAAATCAGTGGGATAATGAAGTCATATGATAGGAACCAAGGTGGGCCTACTCTTAAAGATCCTTTGCAAGTTCCAGATGAGCCAATTATAAGATCAAGGGCCAAGAAGATCACGGAAGCAATGCAAGGATTGGTGCAATCCACTTGGGATGAAGCCAGCAAGAGCCCAACACTGAAGATGGGTCTGAAAGAAGAAGAACCAGCTTTGATCCACTTTATTCAAGTTGTGGAAGACATGACTTAGAGATACGGCCTATTGTTATTAGAGGCTTCCAATTTGGTTAAATGATTTATTTTATTAGTTTAGAATAAGTGGGCTTGAAGATGCTTGGCTCACATGTCTTATTTCTTTTTTAACTATGTTTTTGGGAAGGCCTTGTATTTTGGCCAACGGCTTATTTGGAAAGTTACATTTTAGGAACTAGGGTTTCATTAATTTATTGTAGGGGTTACTGTAGCCGCGCGTACTATAGCCGGTACTGTTCATCAAGGGTTTTTTTGGGTAAAAGGGGCTTTATTTTGGCTAGAGTTTTGATTAGGTTTGGCTTTAAAAACTCTTTGTAGCCTCATTTGAGAGATTAGACAATATTGAATTTTATTTGTGAGTTGAGTTTTCTCCTCTTGTTCTTGATTGAACTCTTGAACTTATCAAAGGTAAATCACAACTTTTGTGGCGTTCCTCCTTTATAATCTGGGTTCTTGAGAAGGGTTCTTCAACGGTTCTAGATTTTAATATAATCTAGGTTCTTGAAACGAGTTTTCATTGGGTCTAGATTCTCCATCCTTGACTTGATTTTTGGCTTTCTTGGGGAGTTTTCAAATTGATTGTGGGTTCAAGAGAATTCATTCCCATGGGTTCATATCATTTGGTATTCAGAGCAAGGTTTCCAATCAGGTCTTGATTCTATCTTTTATTTCATTCCGTATTTAATTCTAGGGCTTCATTGTTCTAGGATTGATTACAAAAAAAAAAAATAGTGGTGGCTAGCAGATTTCTTCACTATTGTTAGGGTTGCTGAAATTCATTGTTCTAGGGTTTGTGTTGGCTGAAATCTCTTGTTCTAGGGGCTGCCGTATATCACTTGCCCTAGGGTTTTTGAGTTATTGTTAGGGTTTTCTCAATGCTTATTCTTGATTGTGATCAAATCAGTTGGTGAAAGGAAAAGAAAAGAAAAAAAAAGAAAAAAAAAATCGAAAAAGAAAAAAAAAATCGTGAAAAAAAAAAAAATCCCGAGATTTTTTCTTCAGCCTTATCATCAAAAGGGGTGATTCTAGTTGGTATCTTGTCTTATAGTTACTGTTTCATTCATATAATTTCCTTGATTCACGTGCCATTTTTTTTTCATTCCTTCCGTGTTTCTCTTGTTCTTGTTTCTTGGACCTAATTACTAGTTGGGATAAAACAAGGTTGCTTTGTCTTGATTGAGTCAATTAGTTCTTAAAGAACTTGAGTGGGAAAACTCTTGAGGTAAAAGGCAAGAGAGTGTGAGACTATTATCGAAAAAAAGCCAATTAAGAGTGAAACACGAGTGGAGTGTCATTATTCGAGTGTAAACACGTAAGGGAGTGTGTGAGGTTTACATTTTTTTTTTGCCACTAACATTCTTTTGTGTAGCACCTGATAATGTCTCATCGGAGTAGCGCATCACCAAGGGGGAGAGCAGATAACTCATCCTTTGTGTTGCAAGCCATGCAACAACAGTTTGAGCGGTTGAACTTGGTGTTGGGTGAAGTGAGGGATAGGATGGATCATCAAGAAGCAGCGATTAGAAATCTACAAGGTAGGAGGGATAGGAGGCGACGTGAGCATAGAGTTGAAAATCAGTATGAGAATGAAGGAGATGGTGAGGAAGAGGAAGATTTAGCATCTGACGTTGGGTCGGGTAGAAATAGAGGAGTTAGGCATGAAAGAGGACTTGAGGGGAATCTAAGGGGTCGGGATGGTGTAGATAGAGACCTTAGTAGCATCAAAATGAAAATACCATCTTTCCAAGGTAGAACTGACCCTGAGGTTTATCTAGAGTGGGAGAAAAAAATAGAGTTGGTGTTTGATTGCCATAATTACTCTGAGGAGAAAAAAGTGAAGTTGGCGGTAATTGAGTTCACTGATTATGCTATTATTTGGTGGGATCAATTAGTGACCAATAGGAGAAGGAATTATGATAGGCCTATAGAGACATGGGGAGAGTTGAAAGCTCTCATGAGGTGGAGATTTGTTCCTAGCCATTACTATAGAGACCTTTACCAGAAATTACAAAATTTTACACAGGGGTCTAGGAGTGTGGAGGATTACCATAAGGAGATGGAGGTGGCGATGATTCGGGCTAATGTAGAGGAGGACCGAGAGGCCACCATGGCTAGATTTTTGAGTGGGTTGAATAGGGACATAGCCAATGTAATTGAATTGCAGCATTATGTGGAGATAGAGGATATGGTGCACATGGCTATGAAGGTGGAGAGGCAATTAAAGGGAAAAGGGACAGCAAGGTACACTTCGGTTTCTAGCACTACTTGGAAATCAAAATGGGATAGGAATGATCCAACTGAAGCAAAGAGAAAGACCGAACCACCTAAGGGAAAAGATGAGGGAACTAGCAACAAACCCAAGGTAGAATCCCAACCTTCACGGAATAGAGATATCAAATGTTTTAAGTGTTTGGGTTCAGGGCACATTGCTTCTCAATGTCCAAATAGGAGGGTGATGATTATGCGTGACAATGGGGAGGTGATGACTGAGAGTGAGGATGATAGTGATGAGGTGCCCGAGTTGGATGATGGAGTGGTATACCCTGTGACAGGTGAGTCTCTTGTTGCTAGGCGTGCTCTTAATGCACACATTAAGGTGGATGATGCAGAGCAACAGAGAGGGAACATTTTTCATACTAGATGCCATGTCAACAATAAGGTATGTAGTATGATCATTGATGGAGGGAGTTGTACTAATGTGGCTAGCACTACTTTGATTGAGAAATTGAATTTACCAACCTTAAAAAACTCTAGACCATACAAATTGCAGTGGTTGAATGATTGTGGAGAGGTTAGGGTGGATAAACAAGTGTGGATAAACAAGTGTTAGTTACTTTTTCTATTGGGAAGTATCAGGATGAAGTGCTTTGTGATGTTGTGCCTATGCATGCGGGCCATATTTTGTTGGGGAGGCCGTGGCAATATGATAGGAGAGTGACACATGATGGGTTCAAGAACATATACAGCTTTGAAAATGAGGGCAAAACAATTAAGCTTGCTCCTTTAACTCCAAGCCAGGTTTATGAGGACCAACTCAAATTGAAAAGTGAGGTTGCTCAAAAAAGAAAGAGTGAAAATGAGAGTGATCAGAAGAGAAAGAGTGTAAATGAGAGTGATCAAAAAATGAAGAGTGAAAAAGAGATTGAGCAAAAAAGAAAGAGTGAAAAAGAAAGTAGAGAGGTGGCTGAGAGTAAAGAAAAAAGAGTGGAGCCACGAGAGAAAAAAAGAAAGAGAGTCTTTTGAGAGAAAAGGAAAGGCAAAAGTGAGTTTCTATGCTAGAGAGAGTGAGGTTAAGAGGGCTTTCTTCGCAGATCGCCCTATGATTTTTCTTGTCTATAAAGTCTTATCTTACTCTTAATGAAACTAACCAGTCTCTTCCTAGTTTGGCTGTTTCTTTGTTGCAGGAGTTTGAGGATGTATTCCCGGAGGTGATGCCAAATGAGTTGCCACCCATTAGAGGCATTGAGCACCAGATTGATTTTGTGCCCGGGACTGCTATTCCAAACCGACTAGCCTATAGGAGTAATCCAGAGGAGACAAAGGAGCTTCAGAGGCAAGTTGAGGATTTGATGAACAAGGGGTACGTGAGGAAGAGCATGAGCCCTTGTGCAGTACCAGTGGTACTAGTGCCAAAGAAGGATGGGACGTGGAGGATGTGCATTGATTGCAGGGCGGTCAACAATATCACGGTAAAGTATCGCCATCATATTCCTAGATTGGATGATATGCTTGATGAATTACATGGCTCATGTATTTTTAGTAAAATTGATCTTAAAAGTGGGTACCATCAAATTAGAATGAAAGAGGGTGATGAATGGAAAACTGCTTTTAAGGCTAAATATGGGCTTTATGAATGGTTGGTTATGCCATTTGAACTTACAAATGCGCCCAGTACTTTCATGAGATTAATGAACCATGTCCTACGTGCATTCATAGGCAAGTTTGTGGTTGTGTACTTTGATGATATCTTAGTGTACAACAAGAACTTAAATGAACATATTGAGCATTTGAGATATGTGTTTGATGTGTTGAGATGTGAAAAGTTGTATGCTAATTTCAAGAAATGTGCCTTTTGCATGGAAAAAGTTGTTTTTCTTGGTTACGTTGTTAGTACAAAGGGTATTAAGGTGGATGAAGAGAAAGTCAAGGCCATCAAGGAGTGGCCAATGCCAAAAAACATCACTGAGGTAAGAAGCTTTCATGGCTTAGTTAGGTTTTATCGGCGTTTTGTTAAAGACTTCAGCACCATTGCTGCACCACTCACTGAGGTAATTAAAAAGAATGTTGGGTTTCATTGGGGGGCTAATCAAGAGAATGTTTTTGCCACTATTAAAGAAAGGTTGTGCTCTGCACCTGTGTTAGCATTACCTGATTTTAACAAAGCTTTTGAGATTGAATGTGATGCCTCAGGAATAGGGATTGGAGCCGTTTGGATGCAGGATAGGCGGCCCATAGCCTTCTTCAGTGAAAAGTTAAGTGGGGCATCCCTGAAGTACCCTACTTATGACAAAGAGCTTTATGCTCTTGTTCGTGCATTAGAGACTTGGCAGCACTACCTATGGCCAAGGGAATTTGTGATCCACACCGATCATAAATCATTGAAGCATCTCAAGGGTCAAGGTAAGTTGAATAAAAGGCATGCTAGATGGATGGAATACATTGAGACATTTCCCTATGTCATCCGTTACAAGAAAAGGTAAGGAGAACATTGTTGCTGATGCTCTATCCTGGAGGTATGTACTTCTTACTTCTATGAGTGCTAAAATGCTTGGGTTTGAATATGTGAAAGACATGTATGCCGATGACGCTGATTTTTCTAATGTGTATGTGGCATGTGATAAGGCGGCATTTGGTAAGTTTTACAAGCATGATTGTTATTTGTTTAAAGAAAGCAAACTTTGTCTGCCAAATTGTTCTATGCGTGAGTTATTGGTGCGTGAGGCACATGGTGGGGGATTAATGGGACACTTTGGTGTCAAGAAAACTTTAGACATTTTGCATGAACATTTCTTTTGGCCTAAGATGAAGAGAGATGTTAACCGTATTTGTGGAAGGTGCATTACATGTAGAAAGGCCAAATCTAAGGTTTTGCCACATGGGTTGTATACACCCTCACCCGTTCTTAGTGAGCCATGGGTAGACATATCTATGGACTTTGTTTTGGGGCTGCCTAGGACCAAAAGGGGTAGAGATTCTATTTTTGTAGTTGTAGATAGATTCAGTAAGATGGCACATTTCATTCCATGCCATAAAACAGATGATGCAACAAACATAGCTGACTTGTTTTTCCGGGAGATAGTGCGACTCCATGGTGTACCTAGGAGTATTGTTTTTGATAGGGATGTTAAATTCCTTAGCTACTTTTGGAAGGTGTTGTGGGGGAAATTGGGTACTAAGCTCTTATTTTCCACTGCTTGTCATCCGCAGACTGATGGTCAGACTGAAGTAGTTAATAGGACTTTAACTCAGCTTTTACGCACTGTTGTTCATAAGAATTTAAAAACTTGGGAGGATTGTTTGCCATTTATAGAGTTTGCATATAATAGGACAATGCATACTACTACTTCATGCTCTCCTTTTGAAATTGTTTACGGATTTAATCCACTTGCTCCTTTGGATTTGATGCCTTTACCTGTTGATGACAGGAGTAGTTTGGATGGACAAAAGAAGGCGGAGTTGGTGAAGTCACTTCATGAGAGGGTACGGCTTCAAATTGCCCAAAAGAATGAAAGGGTTGCTTCCCAAGCCAATAAAGGACGAAGGCATGTCATCTTTGAACCAGGAGATTGGGTTCGGGTTCACATGCGCAAAGAAAGATTTCCAGCCCATAGAAGGACTAAGTTGCATCCTCGAGGAGATGGACCTTTCCAAATTCTTGAGAAAATTAATGACAATGCATATAAAGTGGATCTTCCAGGTGAGTATAAAGTTTCTGCAACTTTCAATGTTTCTGATCTTTCTCCTTTTGATGTAGGTGAAGATTCGAGGTCGAATCCTTCTGAGGAGAGGGGGAATGATAGGAACCAAGGTGGGCCTACTCTTTAAGATGGGCCAATTACAAGATCAAGGGCCAAGAAGATCAAGGAAGCAATGCAAGGATTGATGCAATCCACTTGGGATGAAGCCAGCAAGAGCCCAACACTGAAGATGGGTCTGAAAAAGAAGAACCAGCTTTGATCCACTTTATTCAAGCTGTGGAAGACATGACTTAGAGATACGGCCTATTGTTATTGGAGGTTTCCAATTTGGTTAAATGATTTATTTTATTAGTTTAGAATAAGTGGGCTTGAAGATGCTTGGCTCACATGTCTTATTTCTTTTGAACTAAGATTTTGGGAAGGCCTTGTATTTTGGCCAAGGGCTTATTTGGAAAGTTACATTTTAGGAACTAGGGTTTCATCAATTTATTGTAGGGGTTACTGTAGCTGCGCGTACTGTAGCCGGTACTGTTCATCAAGGGTTATTTTGGGTAAAAGGGGCTTTATTTTGGCTAGGGTTTTGATTAGGTTTGGCTCTAAAAACTCTTTGTAGCCTCATTTGAGAGATTAGACAATATTGAATTTTATTTGTGAGTTGAGTTTTCTCCTCTTGTTCTTGATTGAACTCTTGAACTTATCAAAGGTAAATCACAACTTTTGTGGCGTTCCTTCTTTATAATCTGGGTTCTTGAGACGCGGGTTTTTCAACGGGTCTAGATTTTAATATAATCTAGGTTCTTGAAACGAGTTCTCATTAGGTCCAGATTCTCCATCCTTGACTTGATTTTTGGCTTTCTTGGGGAGTTTTCAAATTGATTATGGGTTCAAGGGAATTCATTCCCACGGGTCCATATCATTTCTGTGCACCACCTATATATTGATGCATTAATGGGCCCAGACAAGTGTTTGGAACAAGTAATTTATTAGCCCATCCTAAGAGCAAGCGTAGAAATTGCATTTAAAATGGTGATTCGATATAGATCATGTCCAAGATTCGGCAAAGAATTTTCAAGTTGTTTAAAAGAATTGCAGCAGAGAAAAAGTAAAAAATAAATCAAATGCAATAAAAATTTGGAATGAGTTATGCCTCCGTTTTTCATAGAGCTTGTAATAAACAATTAAAATAACAAATTGATTAAAAGAGTTATAGTTCTGTTCAATATTTTTCTTTTTGGTATATTGTCTTTACTAGCTTATAGATCTTTTTCTGTAGACAACATCTCCTGATCACATGACTGTAGAACTTGGTTCCCGAAGAACCTTACATCAACGTCAGGATCCCCATAGAGTTCGACCCAACTCGAATGAGTTGTCATATCAAATCTACGTAGACACCATGACGTGATCCTTGATTGTAGAGCATGATTAGCAAAGAACCCCACATCAACATCATGCTGGATCCTCGCTGAGTTCGAGCAGACAGGGACGAATTATCTTCTTGACTAATTGTATTGTTGAAAAATTGACTAAATCAATGGTCAATCTTTATTAAAGAAGGTAAGTGGGATAATGAAGCCATATTTGTGGACCACCTACATATTGACGGGCACAGACAAGTGTTTGGAACCAATAATTTATTAGTCCTTCCTAAGAGCAAGCGTAGAAATTGCATGTTAAATGGGGATTTGATGTAGATCATGTCCAAGATTCGGCAAAGAATTTTCAAGTTTTTTAAAAGAATTGCAGCAGAGAAAAAGTAAAAAATAAATCAAATGCAATAAAAATTTGGAATGAGTCACTGCCTCCGTTTTTCATAGAGCTTGTAATAATAATAAATAATTAAAATAACAAATTGATTAAAAGAGTTATAGTTCTGTTCAATATTTTTCTTTTTGGTATATTTTCTTTACTGGCTTATAGATTTCTTTCTGTAGACAACATCTCCGGATCACATGACTGTAGAACTTAGTTCCCGAAGAACCTCACATCAACGTCTGGATCCCCATTGAGTTCGACCCAACTCGAATGAGTTGTCACATCAAATCTACGTAGACCCCATGACGTGATCCTTGATTGTAGAGCATGATTAGCAAAGAACCCCACATCAACATCATGCTGAATCCTCGCTGAGTTCGAGCTGACAGGGACGAATTATCTTCTTGACGAATTGTAATGTTGAAAAATTGGCTAAATCAGTGGTCAATCTTTATTAAAGAAGGTAAGTGGGATAATGAAGTCATATATGTGCACCACCTATATATTGATGCATTAATGGGCACAGACAAGTGTTTGGAACCCGTAATTTATTAGTCCATTCTAAGAGCAAGCGTAGAAATTGCATGTTAAATGGTGATTTGATATAGATCATGTCGAAGATTCGGCTGAGAATTTTCAAGTTGTTCAAAAGAATTGCATGAGAGAAAAAGTAAAAAATAAATCAAATGCAACAAAAATTTGGAATGAGTTACTGCCTCCGTTTTTCATGGAGTTTGTAATAATAATAAATAATTAAAATAACAAATTGATTAAAAGAGTTACAGTTCTGTTGAATATTTTTCTTTTTGGTATATTTTCTGTACTAGCTTAAACATCTCTTTCTGTGGACAACATCTCCTGATCACATGACAACTCATTCGAATTAGGTCGAACTCAATGGGGATCCAGACGTTGATGTAAGGTTCTGATTGTAGAGCATGATTAGCAAAGAACCCCACATCAACATCAAGCAGGATCCTCGCTGAGTTTGAGCAAACAGGGACGAATTATCTTCTTGACTAATTGTATGGTTGAAAAATTGTCTAAATCAGTGGTCAGTCCTTATTTAAGAAGGTAAGTGGGATAATGAAGTCATATCGGTGGACCACCTATATATTGATGCATTAATGGGCACTGACAAGTGTTTGGAACCAGTAATTTACTAGTCCATCCTAAGAGCAAGCGTAGAAATTGCATTTAAAATGGTGATTTGATATAGATCATGTCCAAGATTCGGCAAAGAATTTTCAAGTTGTTTAAAAGAATTGCAGCAGAGAAAAAGTAAAAAATAAATCAAATGCAGCAAAAATTTGGAATGAGTTACTGCCTCCGTTTTTCATATAGTTTGTAATAATAATAAATAATTAAAATAACAAATTGATTAAAAGAGTTACAGTTCTGTTGAATATTTTTCTTTTTGGTATATTTTCTTTACTAGCTTAAAGATCTCTTTCTGTGGACAACATCTCCTGATCACATGACAACTCATTCGAGTTAGGTCGAACTCAATGGTGATCTAGACGTTGATGTGAGGGTATGATTGTAGAGCATGATTAGCAAAGAACCCGACATCAACATCAAGCAGGATCCTCGCTGAGTTCGAGCAAACAGGGACGAATTATCTTCTTGACTAATTGTATGGTTGAAAAATTGTCTAAATCAGTGGTCAGTCTTTATTTAAGAAGGTAAGTGGGATAATGAAGTCATATCGGTGGACCACCTATATATTGATGCATTAATGGGCACAGACAAGTGTTTGGAACCAGTAATTTACTAGTCCATCCTAAGAGCAAGCGTAGAAATTGCATTTAAAATGGTGATTTGATATAGATCATGTCCAAGATTCGGCAAAGAATTTTCAAGTTGTTTAAAAGAATTGCAGCTGAGAAAAAGTAAAAAATAAATCAAATGCAATAAAAATTTGGAATGAGTCACTGCCTTCGTTTTTCATAGAGCTTGTAATAATAATAAATAATTAAAATAACAAATTGATTAAAAGAGTTATAGTTCTGTTCAATATTTTTCTTTTTGGTATATTTTCTTTACTGGCTTATAGATCTCTTTCTGTAGACAACATCGCCTGATCACATTACTGTAGAACTTGGTTCCCGAAGAACCTCACATCAACGTCTGGATCCCCATTGAGTTCGACCCAGCTCGAATGAGTTGTCATATCAAATCTACGTTGAAAGCATGATGTGATCCTTGATTGTAGAGCATGATTAGCAAAGAAACCCACATCAACATCATTCAGGATCCTCGCTGAGTTCGAGCAGACAGGGACGAATTATATTCTTGACTAATTGTATTGTTGAAAAATTGTCTAAATCAGGGGTCAATCTTTATTAAAGAAGGTAAGTGGGATAATGAAGTCATATCTGTGGACCACCTATATATTGATGCATTAATGGGCACAGACAAGTGTTTGGAACCAGTAATTTATTAGTCCATCCTAAGAGCAAGGGTAGAAATTGCATTTAAAATGGTGACTTGATATAGATCATGTCCATGATTCGGCAAAGAATTTTCAAGTTGTTTAAAAGAATTGCAGCAGAGAAATTTGGAATGAGTTACTACCTCCGTTTTTCATATAGCTTGTAATAATAAAAAATAATTAAAATAACAAATTGATTAAAAGAGTTATAGTTCTGTTCAATATTTTCTTTACTAGCTTGTAGATCTCTTTCTGTAGACAACATCTCCTGATCACATGACTGTAGAACTTGGTTCCCGAAGAACCTCACATCAACGTCTGGATCCCTATTGAGTTCGACCCAACTCGAATGAGTTGTCATATCAAATCTACATAGACACCATGACGTGATCCTTGATTGTAGAGCATGGTTAGCAAAGAATCCCACATCAACATCATGCTGGATCCTCGCTGAGTTCGAGCAGACAAGGACGAATTATATTCTTGACTAATTGTATTGTTGAAAAATTGTCTAAATCAGTGGTCAGTCTTTATTAAAGAAGGTAAGTGGGATAATGAAGTCATATCTGTGCACCACCAATATATTGATGCATTAATGGGCCCAGACAAGTGTTTGGAACCAGTAATTTATTAGCCCATCCTAAGAGCAAGCGTAGAAATTGCATTTAAAATGGTCATTTGATATAGATCATGTCCAAGATTCGGCAAAGAATTTTCAACTTGTTTAAAAGAATTGCAGCAGAGAAAAAGTAAAAAGTAAATCAAATGCAATAAAAATTTGGATTGAGTTACTACCTTTGTTTTTCATAGAGCTTGTAATAATAATAAATAATTAAAATAACAAATTGATTAAAAGAGTTATAGTTCTGTTGAATATTTTTCTTTTTGGTATATTTTCTTTACTAGCTTATAGATCTCTTTCTGTAGACAACATCTCCTGATCACATGACTATAGAATTTGGTTCCCGAAGAACCTCACACCAACGTCTGGATCCCCATTGAGTTCGACCCAACTCGAATGAGTTGTCATATCAAAACTACGTAGACACCATGATGTGATCCTTGATTGTAGAGCATGATTAGCAAAGAACCCCACATCAACATCATGCTGGATCCTCGCTGAGTTCGAGCAGACAGGGACGAATTATCTTCTTGACTAATTGTATTGTTGAAAAATTGTCTAAGTCAGTGGTCAATCTTTATTAAAGAAGGTAAGTGGGATAATGAAGTCATATCTGTGGACCACCTATATATTGATGGGCACAGACAAGTGTTTGGAACCAATAATTTATTAGTCCATCCTTAGAGCAAGCGTAGAAATTGCATGTTAAATGGTGATTTGATGTAGATCATGTTCAAGATTCGGCAAAGAATTTTCAAGTTGTTTAAAAGAATTGGAGCAAAGAAAAAGTAAAAAATAAATCAAATGCAATAAAAATTTGGACTGAGTCACTACCTCCGTTTTTCATAGAGCTTGTAATAGTAATAAATAATTAAAATAACAAATTGATTAAAAGAGTTACAGTTCTATTGAATATTTTTCTTTTTGCTATATTTTCTTTACTAGCTTATAGATCTCTTTCTGTAGACAACATCTCCTGATCACATGACTATAGAATTTGGTTCCCGAAGAACCTCACATCAACGTCTGGATCCCTATTGAGTTCGACCCAACTCGAATGAGTTGTCATATCAAATCTACGTAGACACCATGACGTGATCCTTGATTGTAGAGCATGGTTAGCAAAGAATCGCACATCAACGTCATGCAGGATCCTCACTGAGTTCGAGCAGACAAGGAAGAATTATATTCTTGACTAATTGTATGGTTGAAAAATTGTCTAAATCAGTGGTCAGTCTTTATTAAAGAAGGTAAGTGGGATAATGAAGTCATATATGTGCACCACCTATATATTGATGCATTAATGGGCCCAGACAAGTGTTTGGAACCAGTAATTTGTTAGCCCATCCTAAGAGCAAGCGTAGAAATTGCATTTAAAATGGTGATTTGATATAGATCATGTCCAAGATTCAGCAAAGAATTTTCAAGTTGTTTAAAAGAATTGCAGTAGAGAAAAAGTAAAAAATAAATCAAATGCAATAAAAATTTGGAATGAGTTACTGCCTCTGTCTTTGTTAGAGCATGTAATAATAGTAAATAATTAAAATAAAAAATTGATTAAAAGAGTTATAGTTCTGTTGAATATTTTTCTTTTTGGTATATTTTCTTTACTAGCTTATAGATCTCTTTCTGTAGACAACATCTCCTGATCACTTGACTATAGAATTTGGTTCCCGAAGAACCTCACACAAACGTTTGGATCCCCATTGAGTTCGACCCAACTCGAATGAGTTGTCATATCAAATCTACGTAGACACCATGACGTGATCCTTGATTGTAGAGCATGATTAGCAAAGAACCCCACATCAAAATCATGATGGATCCTCGCTGAGTTCGAGCAGACAGGGACGAATTATCTTCTTGACTAATTGTATAGTTGAAAAATTGTCTAAGTCAGTGGTCAATCTTTATTAAAGAAGGTTAGTGGGATAATGAAGTCATATCTGTGGACCACCTTTATACTGATGGGCACAAACAAGTGTTTGGAACCAGTAATTTATTAGTCCATCCTTAGAGCAAGCGTAGAAATTGCATGTTAAATGGTGATTTGATGTAGATCATGTCCAAGATTCGGCAAAGAATTTTCAAGTTGTTTAAAAGAATTGCAGCAAAGAAAAAGTAAAAAATAAATCAAATGCAATAAAAATTTGGACTGAGTCACTACCTCCGTTTTTCATAGAGCTTGTAATAGTAATAAATAATTAAAATAACAAATTGATTTAAAAAGTTACAGTTCTGTTGAATATTTTTCTTTACTAGCTTATAGATCTCTTTCTGTAGACAACATCTCCTGATCACATGACTATAGAATTTGGTTCCCGAAGAACCTCACATCAACGTCTGGATCCCTATTGAGTTCGACCCAACTCGAATGAGTTGTCATATCAAATCTATGTAGACACCATGATGTGATGCTTGATTGTAGAGCATGGTTAGCAAAGAATCGCACATCAATGTCTTGCAGGATCCTCGCTGAGTTCAAGCAGACAAGGACGAATTATATTCTTGACTAATTTTATTGTTGAAAAATTGTCTAAATCAGTGGTCAGTCTTTATTAAAGAAGGTATGTGGGATAATGAAGTCGTATCTGTGCACCACCTATATATTGATGCATTAATGGGCCCGGACAAGTGTTTGGAACCAGTAATTTGTTAGACCATCCTAAGAGCAAGCGTAGAAATTGCATGTTAAATGGTGATTTGATGTAGATCATGTCCAAGATTCGGCAAAGAATTTTCAAGTTGTTTAAAAGAATTGCAGCAAAGAAAAAGTAAAAAATAAATCAAATGCAATAAAAATTTGGACTGAGTCACTACCTCCGTTTTTCATAGAGCTTGTAATAGTAATGAATAATTAAAATAACAAATTGATTAAAAGAGTTACAGTTCTGTTGAATATTTTTCTTTTTGCTATATTTTCTTTACTAGCTTATAGATCTCTTTCTGTAGACAACATCTCCTGATCACATGACTATAGAATTTGGTTCCCGAAGAACCTCACATCAACGTCTGGATCCCTATTGAGTTCGACCCAACTCGAATGAGTTGTCATATCAAATCTACGTAGACACCATGACGTGATCCTTGATTGTAGAGCATGGTTAGCAAAGAATCGCACATCAACGTCATGCAGGATCCTCGCTGAGTTCGAGCAGACAAGGACGAATTATATTCTTGACTAATTGTATGGTTGAAAAATTGTCTAAATCAGTAGTCAGTCTTTATTAAAGAAGGTAAGTGGGATAATGAAGTCATATATGTGCACCACCTATATATTGATGCATTAATGGGCCCAGACAAGTGTTTGGAACCAGTAATTTGTTAGCCCATCCTAAGAG
Source organism: Juglans regia (assembly GCF_001411555.2). Classification (NCBI taxonomy): domain Eukaryota; kingdom Viridiplantae; phylum Streptophyta; class Magnoliopsida; order Fagales; family Juglandaceae; genus Juglans; species Juglans regia. Next base: position 185,554 of record NW_023361643.1, read on the forward strand.
CAAGCGTAGAAATTGCATTTAAAATGGTGATTTGATATAGATCATGTCCAAGATTCGGCAAAGAATTTTCAAGTTGTTTAAAAGAATTGCAGCAGAGAAAAAGTAAAAAATAAATCAAATGCAATAAAAATTTGGAATGAGTTACTGCCTCTGTTTTTCATAGAGCTTGTAATAATAGTAAATAATTAAAATAACAAATTGATTAAAAGAGTTATAGTTCTGTTGAATATTTTTCTTTTTGGTATATTTTCTTTACTAGCTTATAGATCTCTTTCTGTAGACAACATCTCCTGATCACATGACTATAGAATTTGGTTCCCGAAGAACCTCACACCAACGTTTGGATCCCCTTTGAGTTCGACCCAACTCAAATGAGTTGTCATATCAAATCTACGTAGACACCATGGCGTGATCCTTGATTTGTAGAGCATGATTAGCAAATAACTCCATATCAACATCATGTGGGATCCTCGCTGAGTTCGAGCAGACAGGGACAAATTATCTTATTCATCTTACCTTTTGTTATCCCCGATCACACATAGTATAATGTGGCAGATTTTTTGTGCGTGCCAATTAAGTGGTTGATAAAAACAAATTACTTCAAATATGACACATAATCATATCTCTCGAGATGATAGTATTAAGAAGAAGAGTAGTATCCATTCATACCCCATCTAGCTAGTTCCTCTCCCTAATGTTAGAAATTTCCTTCCCTCTTTCATTAAAATAATAATAATAAAATACCATAACAATGAACACTAAAATTAAATGTGATGATGACTTACTGTAGTAAAAATGAAAACTGTATATCTTTTTACATGATCCAACAAAATTGTTCTTTAGATGAGTCATTTAACATATAAATGCAGAATGACTAACCCATCGCTCTTAGAAATAAATTGTTTGGCTATGGGGAAAAAAATATTATTAACTATAATACATTTATCATTATATTCACTCGAATATTCGTCTGGATAACAATATTGAAAAATAGAAGAAAAATTTAATGACAAGTTAAATCTAGGTAGACATCTTGTCCTGATCACATGACTGTAGAGCTTGGTTGGCGAAGAAACTCACATCAACGTCTGGATGCCCACTGAGTTTGACCCAACTAGAATGAGTTGTCATATCAAATTTACGTAGACACAATGATGTTATCCTTGATGGTAGAGCATGGTTAGAAAAGAACCGCACATCAACATCACGTGGGATCCTCGTTGAGTTTGACTAGACAGGGACAAATTATCTCCTTAACTACTTGTTGTATTGTTGAAAAATCGTCTAAATTAGTGGTCAATCTTTATTAGAAAACGTAAGTGGGATGATGAAGTCATATCAGTGGACCACCTATATTTTGAAGAATTAATGACTACAAACAGGTGTTTGAAACCAGTAATTTATGAGTCCATCCCAGGAGCAAGCGTAGAAATTGCATATAAAATTGTGATCCGATATAGATTGTGGGGGTTAGTGATCATTTCCAAGATCCGAAAGAGAATTTTCAAGTTGTTTAAAACAATTACAACAGAGAAAAAGTAAATAAATAAATTACATTTAGTAAATAAATTACATTTTTCAAAGAGCTTGTAATAATAATAAATAATTAAAATAACACATTGATTAAAAGAGTTATATTTCTGTTGAATATTTTTCTTGTAGGTATTCTTTAGTAGCTTATAGATCTATTTCATCCAAAAATATACCTTTCCTAAATGAAAAAAAAAAAAAACCCAGTATGAAAAAATAAAAAGTCAGAATTAACGACTCTCGCACATAAATTGCGGAATTACGACAAAGAATTTGTTATCAATCAAATGTTACTAAGGAATGAATATAACCTATGTGAGATTCATTCTTAAAAAGTACATTTTGTCAAATTAATCTCAAGTTTATTTAACTTTTTTATTCTTAAGAAAGTGTGAAAGTTTATACACCCAAACGTTATACATTTATTTTCTTTAAACATTTGATTTATGTCTGTCAGATTTTTATACTTAATGAATACAACAAATTATTGGTGGGTAGTTGTGAAAATGAATATGACTAATAATCAATGAAAATTTTGAGTGTCAGATTGTAGTATACACGTGGTGTCAATGTCAAACGTCCATTATAAATGTCGATGACATCATTGCAAAGACTTCCTATGCTAAATGCAGTTTTTAATGATGCTAAGTACAATGTAAAAAATAAGTTGATGTTAGTGGGTCCACAAGAATCACTACTATCTATGGGTCAAATCAAATAATATAAATGTAACACCTTGATCCCGAAGATTCGGAGAGTTAACTCGTATAACTTGATAATCAACTCTAACAAATACTAATCTATTTTCAAATCCAAGAATATATACTTCCAAAACTTCAAATCAAACATAAATACTTCAAATTAATAAACCATACATACTCACATATCAAATCCTCAACACAACAACCAAAATAAAATATCAAATTTTCTTTATGTCTCAAATAACAAACTAGAATAAAATAAAATTGACATAAATCTCCATAAACCGTCTAAATCCATTGAAATCAACTTAATAAATAAATAACATCCAACAACAGCACTAATACCGCGAGATACCCAATAACTATTCAAAGCTAATATTGTCCACAAACTCTAATACTGATCCTCAATTGAACCATCAATATCATCTGAAAATATTATGAATAATAAGGGAGAGTTATCAACAACTCAGCAAGCAGAGAGCATATACTAGCATGTAAACATGAGCATTCATAACGTTTGGTATGCAAACAAAATATTTACTTTCAGAATACAGAAACAACATATTTATTTTCGAAATGCATAAACAAGACTTGGTACAAAAATATTAGAGCAAAATTTCCATAAAGACAAACTTATTCTCAAAAATAAAGACAATTGGCATATCCAAACTGAAACAATATACTCATATCATCTCATAGCATTACATCGGGACAAATATCATGTTTAATCTCCGTGGTAGGGTTATAAACTACCATTATACCCGTAACTGGGGCCGTATACCATGTTTCACCCCGTGGTAGGGTTATAAACCATCATTATACCCGTGGCTAGGCCTTATACCATGTTTCACCCCCGTGGTAGGGTTATAAACCAACATTATACCCGTGGCTGGGCCGTATTCCATATTTCACCTCGTGGTAGGGTTATTAATCACCATTATACCCTTGATTGGGCCTTAACAGAAACAGAACGGAACATCATCGGAATCAGATCACATTCAGATAAAGAATCAGAACTTCATGCCAAGATTTTCAGATGACACATCATATCAAAACAAAATACTGAATAGCTTCAGATCATTTCACATGTTCTGTAACACCCCGTATTTTAGTGTATTTTTAATGAAAGAATTATTTTTAATGATTCAGAATTTATTCTCTTGTTTTAAAATTATTGGATTTTTAATTGGAATATTTTTATGATTTTTAATTTTCAAAAATTATTTTTGAAGTGCTTTCCTTAAATTAATTATTGTTATGTGTTTAAATTTCTTCTTGAATTAAATTAACTTATTATCGGGTTTAATTATTTATTTTCATTTTGATCACTGCGTTTGAATTATTTTATTTCACTTGTTGTTTTAAAATCGTTTCCGTTGAATCATTTTTGTGACCCAAGATGTGAAAATTAAACCTCATTTCTTTCCATATATTTTCTCTTTCCTCTTTTCTTTTTCCTTCCTTTTTATTTTCTTCCTTTGTTTTCTTTCTTTTATTTTTCTTTTCCTCGCTTCCTTCCCGCGCTACCCAGCCCCCTCCCTCTCTCCCGTGTGTCATTCTTCGTCCACCCAGCCCCGCCACGTCGCGCCGCCATGCCCGACACTGCCCGGCTCCCCAACTCCCCCAGCTGCCAACGACCACCACCCTCTGATTTCAGCCCCAACCGTGCCGCCGTTAGCCCCCACGCGCCACACGAAGCAGCGGCACCTATTGTGCTCGCGCACCGCCATCGCACCAACATTGGCCGCCATTTCTTCACCACATCATCCTCGACCTCCAATCAACCCATTGGACCCAACCTCACCTCCAATCCGTCACCGGTGAAGCACATCCAATCTCATTTTCGATTTGGGTGTTTTTGGTCTTCAACCACCATTTGCGCCGCCACCCACGGCCAACCTTCACCACCACTAGCTTCACCGATCTTCCTAGGCCCTACCTTATCAATCTCGGGTCTTCGTTTGCACCCGTTGAAAAGTGGGTATCTGTGACCCACGGCCATAGTGCATTTTGCACTGTTCTGCAGCTGTATTTCCACTTCTTGCACCTCCGTGATCCTTTGGAAATTATTATATAGCGCTGTAAGTATTTTTCAAAGAATTCTTGTGAATTTAATATATTTTTGCACTAACACGTTACATTGTATATAAACTGTTGATTCGTTGTGCCGGACTGAGTCCGAGGAATAAGGGGGTCGGTTGGATTGGATAATAGAGTTGTTTGTGTGATTGGTTTATGCTACGAGATTTGTTGGCTATTTCGGATTCAAAAATTTTGATGTTTTGTGTTTGACGTGAGTTATGGTGGATATTGGTGATTTTAGGAAATGATAATATATTTTGGGATTATGAAGGTTTTAAGTTTTTAGGAATTAAAATAGGTTATTTAAGAAGTTTAGGCTTAATTATCGAAATCTGTGATTGATTGGAAACTTACGGAAATTATGTAATTATTTTTATAGGTGACGATTTATAGTTTACTCGACATTTTTGAGGAAAATTCTGAAAAGCTAAGTTGTCCAGGTAAGCGGGGTTTCTATGCTAGGTTTTTATACGGACTATTGAGATTGAGGTTGACTTTCTAAAAACTCTGCATATTTTGTGATGAAATGAAAACTTGAGAAAAATCAACCTCGGTCGTTTATTTGCATCACTCATGAAATATGTACGAAAAAGAGAAAATATTTTCTGACATGCATTGTGTAGACATGAGCAATATTTGACATGTTTATGAAATATGCAAAAGAGCGAATATGATATCATTGAGATTTTTATGCATGTCATATGAAATGATTTGGATCTGTTTTTGATCAAATGGAAATGATATGAATATGTTTGGCACGTGTTTTGATATGATATGGATATGATAAAACTTTGGCATACTTATCTGTTCTGAATATGGTTCTGATATGATGATACTGGTTCACGTGATATGGTTGGTACCACCATGATATGATATGATATGAGTGCACCCACTTTGGAAACAAAGTGGTCTTTTTACGTGTTCTTTCCTATGTGCACACTCGGGGCTCCGAGATTGAAAAATGGGAAGTTCACCACATGATACTGCCTGGTTCTGATATGATGATACTGGTTCACGTGATATGGTTGGTACCACCATGATATGATATGATATGAGTGCACCCACTTTGAAAACAAAGTGGTCTTTTTACGTGTTATTTCCTATGTGCACACTCGGGCTCCGAGATTGAAAAATGGGAAGTTCACCACATGATACTGCCTGGTTTGGCCACCGGGGATAGCACAACCCTACCACGGGGGTTAAACATGGTATATGATATGATATGATAAGATGAAGATGTTCAGTTATGTTATGCCAAAGCGTTTTTGAATATGAAATTGATCCTTAAATACGAATTGTTGATTTTGAGTATGAAAAGATTGAAAAGTCGCTCTGATTTTCTGATAACACGTTTTTCTGAGATCTGCATATAAAAATAAAATGTTTTTGTTTCTGCATACTGAACTTTCTGAAAAAGCTCATGTTTACATACTAGTATATGTCTGTTTACTGAGTTGTTGATAACTCACCCCTTATCTCCACAATATTTTTCAGATGATTTGAATGTTTCAGTTGAGGATCAAGGATATAGAGCATAGGTGAGAAGAGTTAAGAATTGTGACGCCCGCAAATTCCGCTTGGGATCGGACGGACATTTGAAGCGTCGAGACATGCAACACAAGGTTACCTGCCCCCGTTCATGACATATAAGATGCAATATTCCTAACATGCATCTAGCATTATGCAATATTCGCAGCGGATAATTTTTCTTTTTAGCAATACTATGCACCAAACCGAAATATCCCAAATACTTAAAACATACTTCATACATAATGACATACTAAACAACTGAGATCACAATATTAATCCATATGGTTGTGATCAAAAGAGTGATGGAGATTGAACTCTATAAATACAAGTAGTAATCTGAGGTAACTACTGTATTAACACCTACATCGCATCGTCGCTTAGTCGACCATTTCCAGTTGGTCGATTCCCGATTCTCCTTCAGATCCTGTAACAAAATCTACCATTCGGGGGGAATGGTAGTTGGGACTACCACAGTGAGATTTGATTACAAATCTCAGCAAGTTAACAGGAAACTTCCACACAGGTTAATGATGCATGCATGGCAGTAAAAGCATGAATGCATAATCAAATCGTAAGTAATCATAGCATAATTTGACATACAACATAACATAACTGGCATAACTTAAACTGAAACTGAAGCTTAGCATGAACGTGACTTGAAACATAACATGGACTTGAAACATAACATGAACGTGAACATGCATAATTTGAACTTGAACTTGAGCATGACATAACATAAATGTGAACTTGGAACATAACGTAAACGTGAACATAACATAACATGAACTTGGAACATATTCTTGTCTTATGGGATTACCATGATTGCGTGAACGTAAACTTGAACATAACATAACGTGAAACATGACTTGAACTTAGAATCTTATTCAATAGACTTAATCATTAACGTGACCATATGGGTGCTACACAGGTCCCCTTGAGCCGTGTGTCCCTGCCGATTACCGCATCACATCACAGGTTTCTATACCAGCTGTGAGTGCGTTAATACGTACTCCACAGTTGTTGTGGCCCCACGTATTCTACGTGTCACAATTGTTGTGTCTCACGTAGTGTATGCTCCACAGTTGTTGTGGCCCCATACTTCATGCTCCACAGTTGTTGTGGCCCCATGACTTATCTGTTTGTGCCACACTTGCTGTGGACACACATAACATAATGTGTGGCACCATCGGCGTTAGTGCCTGGCGCGCTCCGGTGACCAGCTAATTAGGCCCCATTCGCAACCTGTTGACTGTACTTCGTCAACCCAGGGAATTTCACACCTATTTAGACACTCCAGCGTGAACAAAGGAGTTCCACTAGGATATTACCCCATCCTAGCGCTTAGGGTCGTGATTGACATGAATGACTTAACTGGCAGACATGACATTTCGTAACGTGACGTAACATGAACGTGACATAAAAGACAGAAATCTTGACGTAACATAACGTGACATGAACGTAGGACGACAGACATGACATACTTCGAGACATAAATGTAACAGAGAACATTTCATAACATGTCATACATGTAACATGCAACATTTCGTAACATGGCATACCATATAACAGACAACATTTCTTAACGTGGCGTAACATGTGACAATGAATATTACATGACAAGAAATACATGTAACAGATGGCATGCTTAACTTAACATGACATACTTGCAATGTATAGCATGTATAGCAATACGTGACAGAATATCTTGTGTAACAGATGAATAATTCATGACAGAATAAATTCTGTGTAACAGATAAATATATAATGACTTGGCATGGCACATATGATAACATGCATACATACAATTTAGTTCCCTTACTTATCACACATACACATTAAATTGATAGTAAGTTAAAAGCTAACTTACCTCGATCTTCGCGCTTCGAGACAAAACTCAAGTGCGATCACGGGAAACTGAAAGTAGTGATTTCTAAAAATTAGAACTTAATCACTAACAATTAGGAATATGGAAAAATATCAACTTAGAGTAAAATTACCATTTTACCCTCTACATGTGGGAAAATGACCATTTTACCCCTAACTTAAGGATTTTGCATCATAACTTCAAAAATCACCAAAATTTACATACCTTATGTAAATTTTGTCCTAAACTCAAATATCAATTCATAAAAATTTAAAACTAAACACAACCATCAAAACTCTATATGGCCGAAACTTACAAAGGCTATTTCCTTTGCTTTTTGTTGTAATTCTTTCAAATCTCAAAACTCATGATTAAACCAAAATTTTTCTTCTACTACACTCATAACATATTCTTAAGAATAATCATGTTTTGAATCATGAACAAAAGTCATCAAAATCACTAAAACCATACTTGAACTTTTTGGTTTCTCTTCTAAGTTCAAAACAGAATTTTGTTTCTAACTTGTTTTGATCAACCTCTTGATCCATGACTTATAAAGAAGTGATCTTCAAACCAAAACATCACATGGTTCAAAAAGGTGTCCTAAAACAGATCCAAGCTTCAAACTCAAGATCACATGGGTAAACATCAACCAAAACATAAATTTAGCCAAGAACATCATCACTTTGGCCTAACCGAATATCTCCTTCATAAAATTTCATATGTTCGAAACTAACATCAAATATCTTCAAAATAACATTCTAACATGTATATAAGATGCTTAGGATCTTCCAATAAAAATATCAAAGCCATTGGAATAAGATTAAACCATAAAAGATTTAAACTTTCTCAAAACAGAAACTGTTTTTCCTCTTCCAGTTTCTAAGTTTCTAGACCTAAGAAAATATTTCACCAAAACTTTTAATCATGCAACAAATCCTCAACCAATAATCATATACACATGTTAACAGTACTCCATAAAAATTTCGGACCAAGATCTATTCATTAGCTTGGTCAAAACTCCAAAATATAACACACTCTCCAGTTTATCGCCCAGAATGACCTTTCTGGGGTCTAAACAACTTTTTACCAATCAAATGATCTCCAAATGGAACAAATAAGATATCCACGTAAACTAGACTCCAAAAGAAACAACTTTCATGAAGGAAACGTTGCGAGGAAACACTTACAAAAGCTTCGAAACAGGCATTCAAAAGAGGTACGAAAAACTGTCCGAGAGTGTCTTTTGTGTTCTATGAAGGAAAAGTGTAAAGGAGAGTTGCTTTTTCGTGGGAAGTGGACTGAAGAGCCTCTTACACAAGTTATGGGAAGTGATATGACTGAAGGAATGGTTGAGTGTTGGCCTTTTCTTCTCATAAAAATCAGACCAAGATCTTTTCTCAAGGTGGAGTGTGAGAGTGAAAGAGTGAGGTGGCCCTTTTGCTTTGTCTTTCAAGAACCTTCTAGGCTCTTCTTGTACAGATCTGGCCAGCCAAGTGGGGGTACAAAACTTAGCCATGAAGCAATCCTATGGTGACCAAATTCGTGGGCCTTAATGGGCCTAAACCGAATGGGCCTAAAATTTGGGGTTTAAAGAGGGTTTGGGTTGCTATGAAGCCCAAATCCAATATCACTTGGCCCAATCAATTTTTCAAGGTTAACAAGGTTGGATAATGATGTTCTAACACAAATTTGAAGGATTAATAGCATGTGGAAGTGATTTAATCAAGTGATTAAACACAATGCTAGAAATCGGATTAGAAAATATTTAGAGGCCAACTTTAGGGTTTTGGGGAAACCGTTTAGGGTTTCGATTTCAACAAAGCTTTTGGGCTTTCAATTGGATTCCCACCATTTAGGGTTTCACTAGGATTGAAAACCTCTTTGGTCTGGCACAATTTGGTTGAGCAGATGAAACAAGGTTTTGCTTAAGCGACATGATCTCACACCTTCATTCCTTCAAATCCAACAAACGTTCCTTATGGTGCCAAGTGTCTAAAATTATTCACTAAGTGTGGCTAAGATCTTGCCAAGTGTCCAAATAAAACTTCTCTAATCCAATTTGGACATTCCACACTGTGATTTCGAAACACTGCAATCGGTGCGCTTACCGAGGTTACTATTCACTTCGAAAAAGTGAATCATAAACTTAGTACTAAAAATTCCTAAATATTCATATTAACTTATAGTGAAAATCTTTTACCGAAATTTAACCTCGAAGTATCCCTAAAAATAATTTCACAATTTCCAACAGACGTTTTGTCCGGAATTATGAAAATAAGATATTGTGCCATAAAATCCTAAATAATCCACTGAGTGTAATGGCGTAGACCATAAAGCATTCTGACACTTCTAACCACCTCAAATAAATAAAACTCATATTTCTAGCAGCATAGTGAGTGATAACACTGACTATGTTGACAGACTAAAACCTATGCAATAGGTCGATTCGTAAAAACTTATGGGATTTTCACGAGATTCCTAAAGTCAATAGAAATTTCGCCAATGAATTTCTAGCGGGCTGTTACATCCTCCCCTCCTAAAAAAAAGATTTCGTCCTCGAAATCGACGTAAGTACAAACATAAAATACGCTCAAAAGAAAAAGTTGCTTACCAACTTATTGCCCATCACTGGATGCCTCATCACGCCCAAGGGGCAGGTCTCGTTCTTCTTGAAATAACGCCTCCTTCTCGTAGTCAACACTATTCTTATCTATAACCATCACATGGTTATACAAAAAGACTATCACTATAACATTAAGGTATAACAATCCCAAAGATTACTGCCTAAACTTAATGACTTCTAGACTTTTTAGGATACTGACTCCTTGCTTAAAAGAAATCACTATTCTCTTCACTATTCAATGAATTACCACAATGTGTATATATATCTACCATTCTTAACTCTTTCTCTCTCAAATCATATCAATTTGTACTGGAGTCCTTCCACAAGGTAGGTCAAATCGTACCAGCATACTCTCTAAATCTAAAACTTCAAGTATTCATGCAGTTCAATTTGGAAGAATTTAATCCATACACAACTGAATTCACATTCTCTATTTCCTCAAGGAATTATATCTGCCTAGGACTAGCTTACTCCTTCATAATCACCATGAATCGTTCCTCCTCCTAGGTGGTACCTTGATAAACGATCAGCTATTAACCTCAACTCAAGAGTTTCTCTCTTATGATTAACATAGCTCTTCTATCCATCATGAGTTGCCTCTTATTCTGACTCTAATCCAAAGAATTTGTTCTTACTGCTCACGTAAATCCTTAAGACAAGCTTTTACTCCCCATATAAAAGTCTCCAATATAAGGGCAATCTAGGTTTCCAAAAACACGGTGCTTCGCCAGAAACCATTTATTCGCGATTGGATAAAACTATTATCATAAGTGAATCCTACTAAGGCCAAAGCTTCTCCCACACACTGTACTCTTCCGAACACAAATTTCATTGTAACCTTCGAATCAAAACAAACTCCAAATACTTGGGATACTAATTCATCAACCTTGAATATCCTTCCTCGTACTACTAAAAGGTATTCCATATCTACATTGGTATGAATAGAAATACTCTTAATGAAAAATGTTACTCTTACCACCTGGTAACAATTCAGAGTACGAACTAAACGTACAATACCACAATCACTAAAAATAGGGCCTCGCTTGAATCAAACTGCGTACAAGTTATAAACCTCAATGATTTAACTTACCCAAAGTATCAATAATGCACTAGTACTATCAATTGTAATCTAATCAACCTTAGATAAGCTTAACAATATAGAGGTCTTAGAAAAAAAATACCAGTGACGGCGCCAACTCCTTTAGTTCCTGGGGCGTCAGCATCTGCGTCTCTAGAAGTACCTGCATACACTTAAGCTAGTACTGGAGGTCGTGGCTTTGGTTTGGAATCTCCAATGGGAACAGTTCCATTTCTCTGGCCTCTTTTGGGACAATTTCTGATGAAGTGGTCAGGTTGGCCACATCTAAAACAGAGTCCAAAGGTAAGTTTGCACTTGCCTCCATGGTTCTTTCCGGACATCCCACATATTGGATACGTGGTCAGTATTGAGCTTCCAGTCTCGATGCCTTCTCCCTTATCTAGTCTAGTAGACATCTTCTTCATTTCTAGATTTTCTTTAGTAGCATACAATGAAGTTCTCTTTCGCTCGGTATTGATCTGGATCGCTAGACCTCTCTGCTCAGCCTCTGCTATCGCGGCCACGTTTACCAACTCTTGGTAATTCTTTATTCTTAGGCAAGCTACTTGGCTATGGATCCATGGTTGAAGTCCAGCTTGAAACTTTCGTGCCTGCATCTTTTGAGTAGAAATCAAGTGTGGTGCAAACCTTCCTAACACCATAAACTTAGCAGCGTACTGCTCTACGGTCAAACTACCTTGAGCTAAAGTCACGAACTCCTGCGCCTTTAGCTGTTTGATAGAATCTGGGAAGAATCCGTTGTCAACTCTTCCTTAAATCTCTCCCAAGACAATGCATCCAAACTTCCTAGTTCCCTAACTAGAAGTTGCCTTTGTGTATCCCACCATATTCCAGCTTCTCCTTAGAATAGGTATACAACATATAGAACCTTTTGGTCCTCAGTACATCCACAGATCTCGTAAGTCCTTTCGAGATCCATAATCCATTTCTCAGCTTTTAGTGGCTCTTCATCACCAGAAAAAGTTTGGATAACGATGGATCAAGAACTTCTCACACAGACAATCCCTGACTTTGGGTCTGGGTACATGTGCTTGCTGATGTTGCTGTTGTCTAAGCATGTCAGTCAGCAAACGTACGGCTTCAACTAATCCTCCATCGATCGGGGGATTCTGATTATCCTAATTTGTAACTCCCTCAGGGTTTTGAGGTATCCTACCTCGAGTCATGTCACTTCCTAAATCACACGAGTACACGTGTTACAGCCACATACTATCTCTTATACTTCAAGAAATTCAAGCCTAGTAAAGACTAAAATTTCAAGCCTAATATTTGGTGCATTTCCTAAGGACATGTGGATTTAAACCCAGAGACGTATTGCTCTGATACCACCTTGTGACGCCCCAAAATTCCGCTTGGGATCGGACGGACATTTGAAGCGTCGAGACATGCAACACAAGGTTACCTGCCCCCGTTCAAGACATATAAGATGCAATATTCCTAACATGCATATAGCATTATGCAATATTCGCAGCGGATAAGTTTTTTTTTTCTTCAGCAATACTATGCACCAAACTGAAATATCCCAAATACTTAAAACATTCTTCATACATAATGACATACTCAAAAACTGATATCACAACACTAGTCCGAAATGGTTGTGATCAAAAGAGTGATGGAGATTGAACTCTACAAATACAAGTAGTAATCTGAGGTAACTATTGTATTAACACCTACATCGCATCGTCGCTTAGTCGACCATTTCCAGTTGGTCGATTCCCGATTCTCCTTCAGATCCTGTAACAAAATCTACCATTCGGGGGGAATGGTAGTTGGGACTACCACAGTGAGATTTGATTACAAATCTTAGCAAGTTAACAGGAAACTTCCACACAGGTTAATGATGCATGCATGGCAGTAAAAGCATGAATGCAAAATCAAATCATAAGTAATCATAGCATAACTTGACAAACAACATAACATAACTAGCATAACTTAAACTGAAACTGAAGCTTAGCATGAACGTGACTTGAAACATAACATGGACTTGAAATATAGCATGAACATGAACTTGGAACATAACATGGACTTGAAACATAGCATGAACGTGAACATGTATAATTTGAACATGAACTTGAACATAACTTGAACCTGAGCATGACATAACATAAATGTGAACTTGGAACATAACGTAAACGTGAACATAACATAACATGAACTTAAAACATATTCTTGTCTCATGGGATTACCATGATTGCGTGAACGTAAACTTGAACATAACATAACGTGAAACATGACTTGAACTTGGAATCTTATTCAATAGACTTAATCATTAACATGACCATATGGGTGCTACACAGGTCCCCTTGAGCCGTGTGTCCCTGCCGATTACCGCATCACATCACAGGTTTCTATACCAGCTATGAGTGCGTTAATACATACTCCACAGTTGTTGTGGCCCCACGTATTCTACGTGTCACAATTGTTGTGTCTCACGTAGTGTATGCTCCACAGTTGTTGTGGCCCCATACTTCATGCTCCACAGTTGTTGTGGCCCCATGACTTATCTGTTTGGGCCACACTTGCTGTGGACACACATAACATAATGTGTGGCACCATCGGCGTTAGTGCCTGGCGCGCTCCGGTGACCAGCTAATTAGGCCCCATTCGCAACCTGTTGACTGTACTTTGTCAACCCAGGGAATTTCACACCTATTTAGACACTCCAGTGTGAACAAAGGAGTTCCACTAGGATATTACCCCATCCTAGCGCTTAGGGTCGTGATTGACATGAATGACTTAACTGGCAGACATGACATTTCGTAACGTGACGTAACATGAACGTGACATAAAAGACAGAAATCTTGACGTAACATAACGTGACATGAACGTAGGACGACAGACATGACATACTTCGAGACATAAATGTAACAGAGAACATTTCATAACATGTCATACATGTAACATGCAACATTTCGTAATATGGCATACCATATAACAGACAACATTTCTTAACGTGGCGTAACATATGACAATGAATATTACATGACAAGAAATACATGTAACAGATGGCATACTTAACTTAACATGACATACTTGCAATGTATAGCATGTATAGCAATACGTGACAGAATATCTTGTGTAACAGATGAATAATTCATGACAGAATAAATTATGTGTAACAGATAATGTAACATCCCGTATTTTAGTGTATTTTTATTGAAGGATTATTTTTACGTTATTCAAAAAATTATTCTTTTGTTTTAAAATTACTGGATTTTAATTGGGTTATTTTTAGGATTTTTAATTTGGTGAAAATTATTTTTGTGCTTTTAATATTTATTTATTGTCATGTATTTAAATTGCTTTTAATATTTAAATTAATTACTGGGTGATTTAATTATTTCAATTTGACTTTACCATTACGTTTAAATTATTTTATTTAATTTGTGGTTTTAAAATCATTTCCGTTGGATCATTTTCGTGACCCAAGTTATGAGGACTGGACCTCATTTCTTTCCCTCATTTTTCTCTTTCCTCTCTTTCTTCTTTTCTTTTTCTCTTTTTCTTTCCTTTTTCTTCTTTCCCGCTGCTTCCCCCCCCCCGTGCCCGAGCTCTCTCCTTCTCTCTCTCCCCGTGCGTCCGTCCACCTCCCTGCCCAGCCGCCGTCGCGCTGCCGTGCGCGACACCGCCCGGCCGACTAGCACCCCTTCCCTCCGGCGACCTCACCCCCCAAATCCCAGCCCCTATCTCGCCGCCGGTAGCCCACACGCACCCTCCAAAGCCGCGGCCACCATTCGCTCCAGCGCCGTCGTCGCTCCACCTCCGGCTACCATCTTCCTACCACTTCATCCCCGACCTCTTGGCAACCCTTTGGACCCAACCCCAGCTCCGATCCGTCACCGGTGAAGCCACACTAAGTACATTTCCGATTTTGACTTTTTGGCCTTAAAACCGCCCCTTGCGCCGCCACCCACGGCAAACCACCACCACCATTGGTTTCACCGACCTCTCTAGGCCCTACCCTACCATTTTGGGG
This sequence comes from Juglans regia, assembly GCF_001411555.2. Classification (NCBI taxonomy): domain Eukaryota; kingdom Viridiplantae; phylum Streptophyta; class Magnoliopsida; order Fagales; family Juglandaceae; genus Juglans; species Juglans regia. The sequence continues at coordinate 200,962 of NW_023361643.1, forward strand.
TCTTCGTTTGTCTCCGTTGAAAAGTGGGTATTTGTGACCACGGCCACAGTGTATTTTACACTGTGGTGTTGCTCAGACGTCGCCTTTTTCAGCTTCGTGATCCTTCGGAAATTGCTTTATTGCACTGTAAGTATTTCTCCAAAGTATTCTCATGAATTTTATGTATTTTTGCACTAACGCATTTCACTGTATTCTTTGGCATGCCGGACTGAGTCCGAGGAGTTCGGGGGTCGGATGGATTTATGATTGGAGTTGTTTGGGTTGGTTTGATTGGATTGGTTATTGGTTATTGAGGAATGTGGTTTTGTGTTGGTACATGTGCATATCATTATTTCATGCATGATCATGTTTGTAAAGGAAAACTGGGTTTTCGTGTATTGCATTCATGTTCATGTGTTTATGAAAACTGGGTTTTCATGTGAGAATGGAATTTGGGTGCGTGCGTATCACGACCCCAAGCCGAGATAGGGCATTATCTCGGTGGAGCTCCTCTGGTTACTCGGGAGCGGAATAAACTGAGTAACGTCCCCTGGATTGTCGCTGGGCGACAATGGGATCGGACGAGAGATTCGTGCCGACTCCGTGGTCCTTCTGCTGGCGGGGACTAGAGGATGTCTGGCCATGTACGCGCTGGGCGCGGAACTGGGCATCGCTTGTTGCGTAGTGGGTGCTCGGCCATGTACGCGCTGGGCGCGGAACTGGGCATCGCTACGAAGCCAGGACGTGCGGATGGTCCCTAGGGGAGGCCATGGTGCATAGGGTATTGACGGATTAAATGGACTATTTTCTAGGAAAATAGTGTGAGTTGGATTTTGTGTAAATCATTTTCTGGGAAAATGTTTTACGGATTATTTTTGGGCCAAATGGGATTTTTGGCGTGTGTTGGAAAATTATCATTTTCGGGGAAAATGATGTTTTGAGGAAAAATGCATATTTCATCATATGCATGCATGTTGGTGGCATTAATGCATTTTTATTTCTTGAGGATTATTTTGGGTTATACTTACCTGCGGTACCATTCTGTGGTAACGCAGATTTTGATGCTGTTGAGGAGGAGGAGGGCGAGCCTGAGGAGACGGCTCTGCCCGATGAGTGATCTGGGATCACTAGCTTGTTATTTATTTTACCCTTTGTATTTTTGGGACATGTGTTAACTTTATTTTGGATGACTGTATAACTACTTTTAAAACTTTACTGATGTTTACTTGTATTTTAATTCTGGTACTTAGTTGACTAATCCGCTGCGTTGTTGTTGTACACCGTTGCATGTACACACACTTGGCACTTTCGTTGGGATGTGTGACCGTGTTGTCATCATCCCGGCGTCTCGATCCCCGTGTATTTCTATAATGGGGGTCGGGGGCGCCACAGGTGGTATCAGAGCAGTTCGGCTCTGGGTAAAACCACATGTCCCATAGGGGCAGTACCAGAAAGTTTTAAAAGTTGTGATTTGAAAATTATTTAATTTAAAGTTTGTGGTTTTTATTGGTTTTATTTAGTTATTGTATATTACTTGTTTGTTTATTTATTTTATTGATTTATTTATATTATGTTATTTTATTGTTTTAATCATTTTATTGTGAGCTACTTCATTGATTTTATGCATTTTGTCGTATGCTATTTTATGTATGAAATTTTATTTGATATGATTTGATTTTGTTTTGTTTTGTTTTGTTTTGTTCGGAATTGAAATGCGGGTTAAGGGTTGTGCTATGACAGGAAGATGGTACGACTGAGAAGGCCATTGTTAGGCTTGAACATTTGGTGTAATAGGTTTGAACTCTTGGTGATTGGTTTGTTTTAATATCGAGATTCGAACATCTTGGTCAGAGTGAACTTTTTGGAGTAGGAATTCGAATTGCTGCTAAGGAGGGGAATAATTTTAAATTGCTTAGGATAATTAAGGTCTTAGGTTCCGTAGAATTTATGTAATGAGTTTTTGGGGTAGGAGGTTGTAAGTTCAACAAATTTCAAGGTTAGATTTATGATAAGTTCATCTGAGGTTTGAGGCTTCATAGTTTTTAGGAAATAAGTTATGAGATTTAAGGTGGTAAGTTCAATAAGCAATTTGATAACATTTGGGGTTTTAGAATTTACAAGTTTTATAGGGGGAATGTTTTAGATTTGAGGTCATCGATTTTAAGGATTTCGGAAAATGATTTTTATTTTGTTTAAGGTTTTAGAATTACAAAGTTGAAGGACTGAATTAAAATAGGATTGATGAGAGTTGAGTTACTGAGATGAGAATTTTTTTTTTAGGATAATTTCTTTGGAACTGAAGGGAATTATCTAGTTCGTGTATTTTCTGAGGATTGAGAATGTTGATCTAATTCGAAAGATTATTGCTTTTAGCTCGATGTTTCAGTGATAGGTTGGGGATTTAATCCGTATCAATTTTAAGGATAATAGATGGTGCAGATTTAGGAAATGATTCTTGTTGATTTCGAGGATATAGGTCTAGTGATGGAAATGGTAATGATGATCATCTGCACGTTTGGAGGATTATTGGTTTTGGCTAAGGGTGTGTGACATTGATGTATAGTAGTGGTGAGTGGTTATGGATTTCGGAGAGTATAAGTCCTAGTCTCATTTTGGTTTGGAGGAAGAGACTTTGGTAGGTGTTGAAGAGGAGTCGACACAATAGTGGTAATTTAAGAGACATTGGCTTGGAGTTTTTGGTGAGTTGATCGAAGTGTGCAGTTGAAGTGGGTTACTCAATGAAGCATGGTTGGGAATAGTTATTGTGATTATCTTCAGGAATTAATTGTGACTTGAGGTCACCTAGGAATTTAAATTTTTGAGGTTATACTTTCTTTTGGAAATTGAGCATCCAGTTGGTTGAATTAAGGACATTGTTATTTAACCGGAAGAGAGATTGTTGGGACATCATGTACGGTGTATGATAAGATCTTCGAAGTTGAACCTTAGGTATCAACAGTGGATAAGATGATCAAGTATGCGGTTAATAAAGCATTAGGATCCTTGGGTGCTTTGCAATGACTTTTGGTGGATTGAAGATTTGAGCAGTATGGTTTGCCTTGAGGTTTAATAATGATGTACTATTGAAGGAACTAGTTGTGTTAATGCTAGCTTGTAGGAGTAGAGATAAGTGGGTGAGTTACCAAGAAGGTTTTGATAATGTTTTGGTGTAGTCTATGGTGGTTCGTAGTGAGTTTAGTCACCGCTAGATTAGATGTTCAGAATGTAAGGGATGAGCTTTTGGGTTGAGACTGCTTATTTTCAATTTGGGAAGCCGAGGTTGTTTGAGTTTGGGTTTCTGTCAATGATCATGGATGTATTGTATGGAATTGATTTTGATTAAGGCTGCGAGAGTTAATTGAGGAATTTGAGTTTTAATTCGTGGTTTTTGGAAATGGAGTTTTTTTCTACCAAGATGTGATAAGAGTTTTTGGTCAATAGGAATGGAGCTACCTTGTACTCGATGGTGTTAGTTTCTTGAGGACATAAGTTTTATGCATGTTGCGAATATCAGAGTGCGCAGCAGGAGCGTGGTATTTTTGGTTGTAGTCAGGAGCTCAGATTGTGCTGATTTTGGGGAATTAGTGGTGACTTGAATTTTGACAAGATACTTGTAATTGGAGATTAATAATTTAGTTGTGCAATTTGTTATTGATGGTTAGCTTTGGAAGTGGCTATTAGGTTACCAAAAGTAGAATTCAATGGAGGTTTAGAAGTTGTAGCATAGGTGTTGATTTGGAGTTGGCGGCAATAGTTTTTGCTCTTAAGATTTGGCGGCATTATCTGTATGGTGAAGCCTGTGAAGTTTTTACTGACCACAAGAGCTTGAAGCATCTATTTACTCAGAAGAATCTCAATATGAGACAGAGACGGTGGTTAGAGCTGATTAGCGACTATCAATGTGAGATTAAGTATCATCCAGGAAAGGCAAATCTAGTCGCTGATGCTTTGAGTAGAAAGTCTCAACAAGTGGATGAAGCAGAGTCATCAGATTTGGACTCTCTCCTTTATGGAATGAGGAGACTTCTTATCGAGAGTTCTCAGCAAGAGGAATTTCTGGTGGGGAGGAATGAAGTTGGACATCGCTTTGTTTATTGAGAAATGTGACACGTGTCGTCGAGTAGGCTGAGCATCAAAGACCTGCTGGTAGACTTCAACCTCTCCCTATTCCTGAGTGGAAGTGGGATGATATTTCTATGGATTTTGTTGTAGGTTTACCGAGGACTCCTAGTGAGAAGAACTCAATTTGGGTGATTGTTGATCGGTTGACCAAGAGTGCCCATTTCTTGCCTGTTAATAATACTGACTCTTTGGGTAAGTTGACTCGGTTATATGTCAAGGAGATAGTGCGTTTGCATGGAGTACCCAAGAGTATCGTGTCAGATCGGGACCCGCGGTTTACGTCCCATTTTTGGAAGAGCTTGCAGGCGGCTTTAGGCACTAAGTTGAAGTTTAGTAGTGCATATCACCATCAAACAGACGGTCAATCAGAGCGTACTATTCAGACTCTAGAGGATATGTTGCGGTCTTGTGTCATAGGATTTCAAGGAAGTTGGGAGAATCATCTACCGCTTATTGAATTCTCTTATAATAACAGTTTCCATTCTTCCATCCTGATGGCCCCGTATGAAGCTTTGTATGGAAGGAAGTGCAGATCGCCCTTGTGTTGGGATGAAGCCGGCGAGAGTAAAGTAATTGGGCCTGAGATAATTCAAGAAATGAAGGATCAAGTTCAGTTCATAAGGACTAAAATGGCAGAAGCGCAAAGTCGCCAGAAGAGTTACGCAGATACAAGAAGAATAGACTTATCCTTTGAAGAAGGTGATTGGGTTTATCTTAAAGTCTCTCCTATGAAAGGCGTTAAGCGCTTTGGTAAGAAAGGAAAGCTTAGTCCAAGATATGTTGGCCCTTTTCAGATCGTAGAGAAAGTTGGGCTTGTTGCTTATAGAGTTGCCTTGCCGGATTATTTTAGGGATGTTCATGATGTGTTCCATGTGTCTTCATTGAAGAAGAGTTTTGGACAGCAAGAGCCACGTTTTGTTGACCCTGAACGCATTCAACTTCAGCCTAACCTTACTTATGAAGTTGCCCCGACGCAGATTGTAGATTGGAAAGAGCAAAGATTAAGGTTCAAGACAATACCTATGGTGAAAGTGTCATGGGGTGATCCGTTGGCTCAAGATTTCTCTTGGGAAAGAGAAGCCGACATGAGAGAGCATTATCCTTACTTGTTTGTTTGATTTTGACGGTATGTTCTAAGTATGCTCTCGGTTGAATCTTGTTCCTGTCTTAGTTTAATGTTTGACCTTGCTAATTTCGACGACGAAATTTTTTTTAAGGGGGGGAGGATGTAACATCCCGTATTTTAGTGTATTTTTATTGAAGGATTATTTTTATGTTATTCAAAAAATTATTCTTTTGTTTTAAAATTACTGGATTTTAATTGGGTTATTTTTAGGATTTTTAATTTGATGAAAATTATTATTTATGTGCTTTTAATATTTATTTATTGTTATGCATTTAAATTGCTTTTAATATTTAAATTAATTACTGTGAGATTTAATTATTTCAATTTGACTTTACCATTACGTTTAAATTATTTTATTTAATTTGTGGTTTTAAAATCATTTCCGTTGGATCATTTTTGTGACCCCAGTTATGAGGATTGGACCTCATTTCTTTTCCCTTCTTTTTCTTTCCTTTCCTTTTCTTTTCCTTCCTTTTTTCTTTTCTCCTTATTTCCTTCGGTTTCCTTCTCTCCCGCGCGAGCCCGACCCTCTCTCTCTCCCCGTGCGACTTCGGCCTCCACCCCAGCCCGCCGCCGTCGAGCCGCCGTGATCGACACCGCCCCCTCCATTTGGTTCCCCTGCCGCCGGCGACCTCACCCCACCAACCTCACTTCCATCCAAGCCGCCGTTAGCACCCACGAGACCCACGAAGCCGCGGCACTCTTTCCGCCGTTGCGCCGCCGTCACACCACCATTGGCCACCATCTTCCTACCACTTCATCCCCGACCTCTTGGCAACCCTTTGGACCCAACCCCGGCTCCGATCCGTCACCGGTGAAGCCCCACCAAGTCCATTTTCGATTTGTACATTTTTGGCCTTAAACCACCATTTGCGCCGTCATTCACGGCAAACCACCACCACCATTGGCTTCACCGACCTCTCTAGGCCCTACCCTATCATTTTGGGGTCTTCGTTTGTCTCCGTTGGAAAGTGGGTATTTGTGACCCACGGCCACAGTGTATTTTACACTGTGGTGTTGCTCAGACGTCGCCTTTTTCAGCTTCGTGATCCTTCGGAAATTGCTTTATTGCACTGTAAGTATTTCTCCAAAGAGTTCTCATGAATTTTATGTATTTTTGCACTAACGCATTTCACTGTATTTTTTGGCATGCCGGACTGAGTCCGAGGAGTACGGGGGTCGGATGGATTTATGATTGGAGTTGTTTGGGTTGGTTTGATTGGATTGGTTATTGGGTATTGAGGAATGTGGATTTGTGTTGGTACATGTGCATATCATTATTTCATGCATGATCATGTTTGTAAAGGAAAACTGGGTTTTCGTGTATTGCATTCATGTTCATGTGTTTATGAAAACTGGGTTTTCATGTGAGAATGGAAATTGGGTGCGTGCGTATCACGACCCCAAGCCGAGATGGGGCATTATCTCGGTGGAGCTCCTCTGGTTACTCGGGAGCGGAATAAACTGAGTAACGTCCCCTGGATTGTCGCTGGGCGACAATGGGATCGGACGAGAGATTCGTGCCGACTCCGTGGTCCTTCTGCTGGCGGGGACTAGAGGATGTCTGGCCATTACGCGCTGGGCGCGGAACTGGGCATCGCTCGTTGCGTAGTGGGTGCTCGGCCATGTACGCGCTGGGCGCGGAACTGGGCATCGCTACGAAGCCAGGACATGCGGATGGTCCCTAGGGGAGGCCATGGTGCATAGGGTATTGACGGATTAAATGGACTATTTTCTGGAAAAATAGTGTGAGTTGGATTTTGTGTAAATCATTTTCTGGGAAAATGTTTTACGGATTATTTTTGGGCCAAATGGGATTTTTGGCGTGTGTTGGAAAATTATCATTTTCGGGGAAAATGATGTTTTGAGGAAAAATGCATATTTCATCATATGCATGCATGTTGGTTGTATTAAATGCATTTTATTCCTGAGATTATTTTTGGGTTATACTTACCTGCGGTACCATTTTGTGGTAACGCAAATTTTGATGCAGATGAGGAGGAGGAGGGCGAGCCTGAGGAGACGGCTCCGCCCGAGGAGTGATCTGGGATCACTGTTTATTGTTATTTTATTTTACCCTCTTGTATTTTCGGGATATGTGTTAACTTTATTTTTGGATGACTGTATAACTACTTTTAAAACTTTACTGATGTTTACTTGTATTTTAATTCTGGTACTTAGTTGACTAATCC